>NW_028176059.1:25000-43000 GCF_949987555.1 Borostomias antarcticus
ACTTGGTAGTGTAGTGGAGGAAGTTACTTGGTAGTGTAGTGGAGGAAGTTACTTGGTAGTGTAGTGGAGGAAGTTACTTGGTAGTGTAGTGGAGGAAGTTACTTGGTAGTGTAGTGGAGGAAGTTACTTGGTAGTGTAGTGGAGGAAGTTACTTGGTAGTGTAGTGGAGGAAGTTACTTGGTAGTGTAGTGGAGGAAGTTACTTGGTAGTGTAGTGGATTAAGCGTTGGACTTCCATGCAGGAGATCAGGGATTCAAGACCCCAGTGGGAAAGATTTTATTTTTAAGGAAACATGCAGTCTGTTTTTCATGATAATGAATTAACTGTGTCAAACTGATTGCAGAAACTGGGTGACCAATTAAGTGACCAATTACAAGTCCCATTGATATACTAGACTTGTGCTTACTGTTATGTTTCTCGGTGTATGCAACTCTGTTTTGTTTTCTGCTCCTCCTGTTCTCTGTCCCACTCCCAGATTCCTGAGTGGATCCAGTTATAATTAATATAATTCAAAGCATTTTAATAAATATGAGCATTTGATTTGTCATTTGTGTTTGTCACTGGATGTTATAGAAGTTATGTAAAAATGTGGTTACCTGGTGGTGTCAGTTATTGAATTTATTATTTAGTAATTGAACATTTGAAACATTTGAAATACTCCTGTTTTATTATACCTACAGTATAGGTGTCTATATTTTAATGACTGACAAGGAGAGAGGAAACAGTCCAAGTTAATCAATAATAACTAGGCTCACTATGAACAGTGTGTCTTATTGGCTCTGTTCTGACAATGGGCAGTTCATTCCGGCTGCGTTCCAAATCGCATACTTCTACTTCTTACTACCAGCACCTACTACAGCTGCCCTTAGAAAGTATGTACTTTGCAAGCAGTAGGCATCCAATTGGGACATACTACCTTGTCATAACATTGCGCCTTGAAATTTGCCCATAGAGAACGGGTTAGGGAAGTTGTGTGGAAGATCATGGGGTCGTTGAACACCAGGTGAGCAGCAGCTTTCTCCAGGAGTCTAATGGCCAACGCCGCAGGATGTCAGCAAGTAGGGAGTTGCAGTAGTCCCGGCGGGAGGTGACAACAGCCTGGATGAGCACAAGTGCCGAATCACACCCAGATTCTGTTATGGTTTCACCTCCACACACGCACGCCTCTTCGCAACCCTCCACCTCTGTGCCTACCTCACACGCCCCCTGCAGCTCGGCACGGGCACAGCACATGCTCCACCGACACAGCTGAGATGAGTTGAGCTGATGGGTGAATGAGCTTACGGCTGGATCACTGCACACCTGCTGCCACTTTCTCATCAACCCCCTCTGCCTACAAGAAGACGGTTTCTCCAGTCATTCATCGCCAGATCTTCCCTAAGAAACGCCTGGCAAGTATTATTGTTGTTAGACCAAGTATTGCTGCTTGTATATGTGTTTGTGTGCTCTCTGGACCACCGTATCCCAAGGCTTACCCGTCTCTCCATGTTCCCTACAGAATGACCAGGTGTGCTGTGATCAGGCTTGCCTGCCCATCACTCTGCCCGCCACCCACCGCGGCTGCTCCAACCGGCCTCAACCTCCAGCCTGCCAGGCTCCCAACCTAAGCCATCCGGGCACTACCTTCCCTCCCAGCTCCAGCAATAAACGCCCTGCTGGGCAAAGAGCTTCCTGCCACCTGTGTCGTGCGCTTGAGCCCCGTAGCAAACTAGCCTTATCAGATTCCTTTCCTAGCAAGTTTGATAAGAGAGCTGAGTATTAGCAAAAGCAAGGAGAATGATTATATCAGTGTACAATGAGCTGTGATGGGGAAAAATTACAATATTACAAACTAGATAACATAAATGGACTGTAATCAATTTATGAACAAAGTCGCATTGAACTTGCTCAATATTAAGTTAAAATTTAAATACATCTGAAACCTCAGTGTAACATTAGCATTAGCTAACGTTAGCATAGCTACCTAGCCTATATACAGTATATAGTTGATAATATAAGGAAATGTAACATTAGGTAATGTTAGCTAAGTTATTCAACGTTGACCCACTTACCCTCTAGATCTCCAACGATAGTACCCACATTACATATATATAGCAGGTTGATTGCTAAAAGTATGGAGCTATAGGCTAATATAGTTGGCCGAGTCAATAAACATTACTTCCAGAATCTCTGTGATGTCTCGGTGATGTCTTTTCCAGTTCCAGTTCACAGGACTCATGAATGCAGTCCCAGCGTCCCCAAGGCTCGTTCACAGCATATTTCTAAAATCGGCTCCATACAGGTATTGGTGGCTTCAAAAAAAAAAAGGTCAATAAGTTAAAAGTTGACCGCTTTTGGATTGGTCTCTGATGCTGAATGATACCCAGACAAATAATGTTTTCTTCTGCTAGCCCTATCTATTGTAATCTATTACTAGAAGAAATAAGCCTTTTGGGCTGCATGCCCTCACGTGACTTGCAATACTGAGCTTTGGCAACTACGTCAAATGGCTTCATGCACCAAGCCCCCAGGATCAGCTTGGCGCATTGATTGATTGCATTGAAGCCACCATGGGCTTTCAGGCCAAGCTCGGTATTGCAAGTCACGTGACGGCATGCGGCCCAAGACCCTTATTTCCCATGGTTTGTGGATTATGATAGATAGGGCTAGAAAAGGAAAACAAAATTTTTCTGGGTATCATTCAGCATCAGAGACCAATCTAATCAATATAAACTTTTAATTCAATTGTTTTTTTTTGTTTTGGAAGCCACCAATACCTGTATCGAGCCCATTTGAAACATGTGCTGTGAACGAGCCTCGGGGACGCTGGGAGCGCGTTCATGAGTCCTGCGAACTCGGCGGAAAACACGTCACCATAGGAAGACCCGCCCTACTCTGCCTCTGATTGGATAGGAAGTCATACGTAATGACGTCGGCTAACATTTGCTATGCTTTTAGCAATGAAGCTGCTATGATCATGCTAATCATAGATATGAACGTATGTCTATGATGCAAATGATCATGACATGTGGTTACTTTAGGACATCGTTGGAAAAGATCTAGCGAGTAAGTGGGTCAATGTTGAATAACTTAGCTAACATTATCTAATGTTACATTTCTTTATATTAACGTCTACTATATTGATAGGCTAGGTAGCTATGATAACGGTAGCTAATGCTAATGGCTTAGGGTTAATCGCTAGTTGTGCTTACATAGAGCATAACTGTTGTGGTTTTCACATGCCATGATCTTTAGAAACGTCTTTCGAAACGAAATAGCTTCCTCACTTGCTCCAGCACAGCGCGCAATCGTTGCCCCAGCACGCTGTGCGCATGCGTGCTGGAGCAAGTGAGGAAGCTATTTCGTGTCTAAAGACGTTTCTAAAGATCATATTACAGAGGCATGTGGAATACCACAACAGGCCTATGCTCTCTATGTAAGCACAACTAGCGATTCATCAAGACAGATTGATGAAAACAACCGTTTCGCGGCAGAAAATAGATTTTTAGAAACTGCATTCTCAGTGCCCCCACCACCGCCATTACATGGATATACTGGTTCGCGCTGGATTTTAAATTTCTTCTACAGGCCTCCGAACTACACCAAAGTGATCTCGGTGAGTCAAACGTCTTATAATATGTCGTAAATAAGGTCCAGGTTGTCAAAAACGAGCATTGTCCATTTGTAGCATAGCATTAACGTTTGTTAATGCTAACGTTACGTTCGGAGGTTTCAGATGTATTTCAATTTAAACAATGTTGAGCATGCTCAATGTGACATTGTTCATACATTGATTACAGTCTGTAATCTTGTCTGGCGTTATTTAGCTATAGTGGGCTGATGCTTGCTGCTGCTAGTTTGTTTGGACAGTAGCTAGCACATTGTTTTGATAGTAGCATAGTTGGGATGGACAGTAGCTAGCACATTGGTTTGATAGTAGCATAGTTGGGATGTACAGTAGCTAGCACATTGGTTTGATAGTAGCATAGTTGGGATGGACAGTAGCTAGCACATTGGTTTGATAGTAGCATAGTTGGGATGGACAGTAGCTAGCACATTGGTTTGATAGTAGGATGTACAGTAGCTAGCACATTGGTTTGATAGTAGCATAGTTGGGATGGACAGTAGCTAGAGCATTGGTTTGATAGTAGCATAGTTGGGATGGACAGTAGCTAGCACATTGGTTTGATAGTAGCATAGCTGGGATGTACAGTAGCTAGCACATTGGTTTGATAGTAACATAGCTGGGATGTACAGTAGCTAGCACATTGGTTTGATAGTAACATAGCTGGGATGTTCAGTAGCTAGCACATTGGTTTGATAGTTGGGATGGACAGTAGCTAGCACATTGGTTTGATAGTAGCATAGTTGGGATAGACAGTAGCTAGCACATTGGTTTGATAGTAGGATAGTTGGGATGGACAGTAGCTAGCACATTGGTTTGATGGATGGACAGTAGCTAGCACATAGGTTTGATAGCATTGTTGGGATGGACAGTAGATAGCACATTGGTTTGATTGTAGCATAGTTGGGATGGACAGTAGCTAGCACATTGGTTTGATAGTAGCATAGTTGGGATGGACAGTAGCTAGCACATTGGTTTGATAGTAGCATAGCTGGGATGTACAGTAGCTAGCACATTGGTTTGATAGTAACATAGCTGGGATGTACAGTAGCTAGCACATTGGTTTGATAGTAACATAGCTGGGATGTTCAGTAGCTAGCACATTGGTTTGATAGTTGGGATGGACAGTAGCTAGCACATTGGTTTGATAGTAGCATAGTTGGGATAGACAGTAGCTAGCACATTGGTTTGATAGTAGGATAGTTGGGATGGACAGTAGCTAGCACATTGGTTTGATGGATGGACAGTAGCTAGCACATAGGTTTGATAGCATTGTTGGGATGGACAGTAGATAGCACATTGGTTTGATTGTAGCATAGTTGGGATGGACAGTAGCTAGCACATTGGTTTGATAGTAGCATAGTTGGGATGGACAGTAGCTAGCACATTGGTTTGATAGTAGCATAGTTGGGATGGACAGTAGCTAGCACATTGGTTTGATAGTAGCATAGTTGGGATGGATAGTAGCTAGCACATTGGTTTGATAGTAGCATAGTTGGGATGGACAGTAGCTAGCACATTGGTTTGATAGTAGCATAGTTGGGATGGACAGTAGCTAGCACATTGGTTTGATAGTAGCATAGTTGGGATGTACAGTAGCTAGCACATAGGTTTGATAGCATTGTTGGGATGGACAGTAGATAGCACATTGGTTTGATTGTAGCATAGTTGGGATGGACAGTAGCTAGCACATTGGTTTGATAGTAGCATAGTTGGAATGGACAGTAGCTAGCACATTGGTTTGATAGTAGCATAGTTGGGATGGACAGTAGCTAGCACATTGGTTTGATAGTAGCATAGTTGGGATGTACAGTAGCTAGCACATAGGTTTGATAGCATTGTTGGGATGGACAGTAGATAGCACATTGGTTTGATTGTAGCATAGTTGGGATGGACAGTAGCTAGCACATTGGTTTGATAGTAGCATAGTTGGAATGGACAGTAGCTAGCACATTGGTTTGATAGTAGCATAGTTGGGATGGACAGTAGCTATTACATTGGTTTGATAGCATAGTTGGGATGGACAGTAGCTAGCACATTGGTTTGATAGCATCATAGTTGGGATGGACAGTAGCTAGCGCATTGGTTTGATAGTAGCATAGTTGGGATGGACAGTAGCTAGCACATTGGTTTGATAGTAGCATAGTTGGGATGGACAGTAGCTAGCACATTGGTTTGATAGTAGCATAGTTGGGATGGACAGTAGTTAGCACATTGGTTTGATAGTAGCATAGTTGGGATGGACAGTAGCTAGCACATTGGTTTGATAGTAGCATAGTTGGGATGGACAGTAGCTAGCACATTGGTTTGATAGTAGCATAGTTGGGATGGACAGTAGCTAGCACATTGGTTTGATAGTAGCATAGTTGGGATGGACAGTAGCTAGCACATTGGTTTGATAGTAGCATAGTTGGAATGGACAGTAGCTAGCACATTGGTTTGATAGTAGCATAGTTGGGATGGACAGTAGCTAGCACATTGGTTTGATAGCATCATAGTTGGGATGGACAGTAGCTAGCACATTGGTTTGATAGTAGCATAGTTGGGATGGACAGTAGCTAGCGCATTGGTTTGATAGTAGCATAGTTGGGATGGACTGTAGCTAGCGCATTGGTTTGATAGTAGCATAGTTGGGATGGACAGTAGCTAGCACATTGGTTTGATAGTAGCATAATTGGGATGGACAGTAGCTAGCACATTGGTTTGATAGCATCATAGTTGGGATGGACAGTAGCTAGCGCATTGGTTTGATAGTAGTATAGTTGGGATGTACAGTAGCTAGCACATAGGTTTGATAGCATTGTTGGTATGGACAGTAGATAGCACATTGGTTTGATTGTAGCATAGTTGGGATGGACAGTAGCTAGCACATTGGTTTGATAGTAGCATAGTTGGGATGGACAGTAGCTAGCACATTGGTTTGATAGCATCATAGTTGGGATGGACAGTAGCTAGCGCATTGGTTTGATAGTAGCATAGTTGGGATGGACAGTAGCTAGCACATTGGTTTGATAGTAGCATAGTTGGGATGGACAGTAGCTAGCACATTGGTTTGATAGTAGCATAGTTGGGATGGACAGTAGTTAGCACATTGGTTTGATAGTAGCATAGTTGGGATGGACAGTAGCTAGCACATTGGTTTGATAGTAGCATAGTTGGGATGGACAGTAGCTAGCACATTGGTTTGATAGTAGCATAGTTGGGATGGACAGTAGCTAGCACATTGGTTTGATAGTAGCATAGTTGGAATGGACAGTAGCTAGCACATTGGTTTGATAGTAGCATAGTTGGGATGGACAGTAGCTAGCACATTGGTTTGATAGCATCATAGTTGGGATGGACAGTAGCTAGCACATTGGTTTGATAGTAGCATAGTTGGGATGGACAGTAGCTAGCGCATTGGTTTGATAGTAGCATAGTTGGGATGGACAGTAGCTATTACATTGGTTTGATAGCATAGTTGGGATGGACAGTAGCTAGCACATTGGTTTGATAGCATCATAGTTGGGATGGACAGTAGCTAGCGCATTGGTTTGATAGTAGCATAGTTGGGATGGACAGTAGCTAGCACATTGGTTTGATAGTAGCATAGTTGGGATGTACAGTAGCTAGCACATAGGTTTGATAGCATTGTTGGGATGGACAGTAGATAGCACATTGGTTTGATTGTAGCATAGTTGGGATGGACAGTAGCTAGCACATTGGTTTGATAGCATCATAGTTAGGATGGACAGTAGCTAGCGCATTGGTTTGATAGTAGCATAGTTGGGATGGACAGTAGCTAGCACATTGGTTTGATAGTAGCATAGTTGGGATGGACAGTAGCTAGCACATTGGTTTGATAGTAGCATAGTTGGGATGGACAGTAGTTAGCACATTGGTTTGATAGTAGCATAGTTGGGATGGACAGTAGCTAGCACATTGGTTTGATAGTAGCATAGTTGGGATGGACAGTAGCTAGCACATTGGTTTGATAGTAGCATAGTTGGGATGGACAGTAGCTAGCACATTGGTTTGATAGTAGCATAGTTGGAATGGACAGTAGCTAGCACATTGGTTTGATAGTAGCATAGTTGGGATGGACAGTAGCTAGCACATTGGTTTGATAGCATCATAGTTGGGATGGACAGTAGCTAGCACATTGGTTTGATAGTAGCATAGTTGGGATGGACAGTAGCTAGCGCATTGGTTTGATAGTAGCATAGTTGGGATGGACAGTAGCTATTACATTGGTTTGATAGCATAGTTGGGATGGACAGTAGCTAGCACATTGGTTTGATAGCATCATAGTTGTGATGGACAGTAGCTAGCGCATTGGTTTGATAGTAGCATAGTTGGGATGGACAGTAGCTAGCACATTGGTTTGATAGTAGCATAGTTGGGATGTACAGTAGCTAGCACATAGGTTTGATAGCATTGTTGGGATGGACAGTAGATAGCACATTGGTTTGATTGTAGCATAGTTGGGATGGACAGTAGCTAGCACATTGGTTTGATAGTAGCATAGTTGGAATGGACAGTAGCTAGCACATTGGTTTGATAGTAGCATAGTTGGGATGGACAGTAGCTAGCACATTGGTTTGATAGCATCATAGTTGGGATGGACAGTAGCTAGCGCATTGGTTTGATAGTAGCATAGTTGGGATGGACAGTAGCTAGCGCACTGGTTTGATAGTAGCATAGTTGGGATGGACTGTAGCTAGCGCATTGGTTTGATAGTAGCATAGTTGGAATGGACAGTAGCTAGTGCATTGGTTTGATAGTAGCATAGTTGGGATGGACAGTAGCTAGCACATTGGTTTGATAGTAGCATAGTTGGGATGGACAGTAGCTATTACATTGGTTTGATAGCATAGTTGGGATGGACAGTAGCTAGCACATTGGTTTGATAGCCTCATAGTTGGGATGGACAGTAGCTAGCGCATTGGTTTGATAGTAGCATAGTTGGGATGGACAGTAGCTAGCGCATTGGTTTGATAGTAGCATAGTTGGGATGGACAGTAGCTATTACATTGGTTTGATAGCATAGTTGGGATGGACAGTAGCTAGCACATTGGTTTGATAGCATCATAGTTGGGATGGACAGTAGCTAGCGCATTGGTTTGATAGTAGCATAGTTGGGATGGACAGTAGCTAGCACATTGGTTTGATAGTAGCATAGTTGGGATGGACAGTAGCTAGCACATTGGTTTGATAGTAGCATAGTTGGGATGGACAGTAGTTAGCACATTGGTTTGATAGTAGCATAGTTGGGATGGACAGTAGCTAGCACATTGGTTTGATAGTAGCATAGTTGGGATGGACAGTAGCTAGCACATTGGTTTGATAGTAGCATAGTTGGGATGGACAGTAGCTAGCACATTGGTTTGATAGTAGCATAGTTGGAATGGACAGTAGCTAGCACATTGGTTTGATAGTAGCATAGTTGGGATGGACAGTAGCTAGCACATTGGTTTGATAGCATCATAGTTGGGATGGACAGTAGCTAGCACATTGGTTTGATAGTAGCATAGTTGGGATGGACAGTAGCTAGCGCATTGGTTTGATAGTAGCATAGTTGGGATGGACTGTAGCTAGCGCATTGGTTTGATAGTAGCATAGTTGGGATGGACAGTAGCTAGCACATTGGTTTGATAGTAGCATAATTGGGATGGACAGTAGCTAGCACATTGGTTTGATAGCATCATAGTTGGGATGGACAGTAGCTAGCGCATTGGTTTGATAGTAGTATAGTTGGGATGTACAGTAGCTAGCACATAGGTTTGATAGCATTGTTGGTATGGACAGTAGATAGCACATTGGTTTGATTGTAGCATAGTTGGGATGGACAGTAGCTAGCACATTGGTTTGATAGTAGCATAGTTGGGATGGACAGTAGCTAGCACATTGGTTTGATAGCATCATAGTTGGGATGGACAGTAGCTAGCGCATTGGTTTGATAGTAGCATAGTTGGGATGGACAGTAGCTAGCACATTGGTTTGATAGTAGCATAGTTGGGATGGACAGTAGCTAGCACATTGGTTTGATAGTAGCATAGTTGGGATGGACAGTAGCTAGCACATTGGTTTGATAGTAGCATAGTTGGGATGGACAGTAGTTAGCACATTGGTTTGATAGTAGCATAGTTGGGATGGACAGTAGCTAGCACATTGGTTTGATAGTAGCATAGTTGGGATGGACAGTAGCTAGCACATTGGTTTGATAGTAGCATAGTTGGGATGGACAGTAGCTAGCACATTGGTTTGATAGTAGCATAGTTGGAATGGACAGTAGCTAGCACATTGGTTTGATAGTAGCATAGTTGGGATGGACAGTAGCTAGCACATTGGTTTGATAGCATCATAGTTGGGATGGACAGTAGCTAGCACATTGGTTTGATAGTAGCATAGTTGGGATGGACAGTAGCTAGCGCATTGGTTTGATAGTAGCATAGTTGGGATGGACAGTAGCTATTACATTGGTTTGATAGCATAGTTGGGATGGACAGTAGCTAGCACATTGGTTTGATAGCATCATAGTTGGGATGGACAGTAGCTAGCGCATTGGTTTGATAGTAGCATAGTTGGGATGGACAGTAGCTAGCACATTGGTTTGATAGTAGCATAGTTGGGATGTACAGTAGCTAGCACATAGGTTTGATAGCATTGTTGGGATGGACAGTAGATAGCACATTGGTTTGATTGTAGCATAGTTGGGATGGACAGTAGCTAGCACATTGGTTTGATAGTAGCATAGTTGGAATGGACAGTAGCTAGCACATTGGTTTGATAGTAGCATAGTTGGGATGGACAGTAGCTAGCACATTGGTTTGATAGCATCATAGTTGGGATGGACAGTAGCTAGCGCATTGGTTTGATAGTAGCATAGTTGGGATGGACAGTAGCTAGCGCATTGGTTTGATAGTAGCATAGTTGGGATGGACTGTAGCTAGCGCATTGGTTTGATAGTAGCATAGTTGGAATGGACAGTAGCTAGCGCATTGGTTTGATAGTAGCATACCCTACTAACACAATCAGGTTGCAGCAATGTTGCAGAAACGTGCAATTTAGACTTTTGTATGGTCCACTCAACGTCAAGTTAAACGTGCATGCAACGCAAACGCGGTATCTGCACACAAGTTGCTGCAACGTGCAGGTCCAACGTGTCTGCAACGTGCCTGCAATGTGTACACAACGTTGTGATTTCCGCGATGATTTCGATGTATATTGCTGCAACGTTGTATACACGTTTATATATTACTTTGTTACGTTGCTGCAACGTGGTCTACACTTCCGTTGGCTACATTTATAATTTGCATTACAAAACAAATCAGCTCTTTGCACAAGCTCCACTACTTCCTGAAACTACAGGCATATTTCTTTACCGTCCTATACTATTGGATAGCAATAGCGATGAATCCGGTGTGCAGCACACCTGATCAATCACTTCCATCCACTAGTATAGGACAGGAAAGAAATACGCCTGTAGAGTGTCAGGAAGTAGTGGAGCTTGTGCAAAGAGCCTATTAATGTCATAGTCAATGCAGCAAGCAAAATTATGGTACAAAAGTTATGACACAACACCATTCAGTCAAGAACAATTTATTTTATTAAAAAAGTACACAATGTCTGGCCTGCAACATGATAAACAAGTTTAAAAACAAAAAGGATAAAAAAAAATAATACAAAAACAGTTATTTACAAAACAAATGGCAGGCTGTGCTCAGATAGGCTGGGGGTGGGCGTCAGATGGGCTGGGGGGGGGGGCTGTGCTCAGATGGGCTGGGGGGGGGGCTGTGCTCAGATGGGCTGGGGGGGGGGGCTGTGCTCAGATGGGCTGGGGGGGGGGGCTGTGCTCAGATGGGCTGGGGGGGGGGGCTGTGCTCAGATGGCCTGGGGGGGGGGCTGTGCTCAGATGGGCTGGGGGGGGGGCTGTGCTCAGATGGGCTGGGGGGGGGGCTGTGCTCAGATGGGCTGGGGGGGGGGCTGTGCTCAGATGGGCTGCGGGTGGGCGTCAGATGGGCTGGGGGGGGGGGGCTGTGCTCAGATGGGCTGGGGGGCAGCTAGGAAGGGAAGTCTTCCTCATCAGAATGCTGGGGAGTGCTCAGATGGACTGTGCTTGGATGGGCTGTGCTCAGGCGGACTTCTGCAGATACCTAAAGACACAATGAAATGGCCGTAAATACACAACGCACATACATGCACAAAAAAGTGGTACACAATCTTTGGAACCATGCAGTCACACTGGGTAGGAGAAACCAAAAAAAAAGACATCACTTACCCTTCTGCATTTAGCAGGGGCATGTTTCAATGTCTCCTGCAGCTGGGCGGCCACCTCCGCCATCGTAGCCTTTGGCATGGAGACCATCACTGCACCTTTAAGTTATCAAGAAAGGTAATGGTTTCAATTCACATCGGTCATGGAACAAAGACGATGTATTAAAAAATATTCAAAATATGAACCATTTCTTACATGTTAGAACATTGAAGAGTGTCAAACTCTTCAGTGGCTTCTTCCCCTTCTTCCCGTGCACACTGTAGGCGCTCCACACCGCATGTGTGGCTACAGCTGACAGCACCCGCCGGACTGTGTCCGCCAAGTCTCTGCCACCAATGGCACCTAGGTATTGTGTCTGCAAAACAAAGTCATTTACTGTACCCTTCCCTGCACTGCAAAAATAAGACAAAGTTCCGCCCTGCAGACACTCACCATCTTCCTCTGATGTTCCCGGTCCTTCAACCTGGCCTCACAGACCTGCAGCTCCTCGTCCGTTTGGGCAGGGTTCAGTACATCCAGCACTTCTCCCTGGGCTCCAGACTCCACAGGCCGCGTGCTCTGGGCCAGTTCCCTCACAGTCCGTGCAAGCTCACGGAGTTGCTCCCGCATCTCTGAGAACTGCTGATGTACAGACCTCTGGAAATCTAGATAAACACAGATGTGGCTATAAGTACATTGACATAAAACTATGGTGTTGGCAGCATGCTTTGGCTTCTGGCATTTGAAGGAGAATAAATTAAGACATTAACAGGTAGACATCACAACACCACAGCAGTACATGCCACTCTTACCTGGTCTGGCTGGGGTGCTATACATGAAGCCTGGGCTCGCATGGTTTTCGCTCACAGGGGATGAGCTCGGAAAATCTGCAAGATGAGTAAATGGTATTCAATCTAAAAAAGCCAATCACAGAGCTAACTGAATGGGATTAGCAGGAAACTTTATGGTGTTGGCTTTGGCTTCTGGCATTTGGAGGGAAACTAAATAAAGACAAGACAGGTAGACACCACAGCAGTACATGCCACTCTTACCTGGTCTGGCTGGGTGCTGTATGATCTGGCTGGGGTGCTATAAATGGGGCCTGGGCCCCGCTCGCCCACATGGGACAAGCTTGGAAAATCTGCAAGATGAGTAAAATGGTATTCAAAATAAATAAAAAATAGTCCAACTATCAGTGTGCAGTAGGCATAGACATTTCATTTCAACACAAACATGCATACCTGGATTGTACAGCACACGTGGATTGTACTGGACCGCTGGCAGAGGCCTTTCAACTCCGGCACCTGGCACCTGGTCTTTGGCCTGCATAGTGGGGACCAATGGCTGCCCGGGGCTTGGAACATCTAGTGGAATATCACTAAATTAGCTCACGATTTCAAAAGTACTACTCTTTTGGGACTGTTGAATGCACCTTAGTATATTACCTTCGTCACTGGAGTGATAGCGTGTGTTGCGCCGTCTCTTTCTAACGTCCTGGCGCTCATCCATTGACGACTGCTGCTCAAAGACTTTTGCCATGAGCCTGGCCCCTTCGTAATGATCTGTGTGCATAAAGTACCATAATCAATACATTTCAGCCATCCTGTTTTCCTCAGAATAAGTAATGATCTTTTTCCCCCCCGCCAGTATTTTTTAACAGCTTAAAATGCAAACAGTACCAGTTGTGGACTTGGGGAAAACCCAAATTCAGCAGAGTCAAACAAACAATTTCCCTCAGTCCAGCGGCCATTTTATATTAACGTTAACTAACACAAAACTTAACATCTCAGACCGTTCGCTTGCTTATGTTTCTGCAAATGTTCGCGGCGAACACAAAGCCAGCAGTAACAGAAAAAAGATTTGCAATAGTTTGTCGGAGTATTTTCAATATTGTCTAAACATTAGTCAAGTTCGGGCCTTGACTTAGCTAGCTAACACTAGGTAGCGTGTTAGCTAGCACTAGGTAGCGTGTTAGCTAGCATTAGTAGCGTGTTAGCTAGCATTAGTAGCGTGTTAGCTAGCATTAGTAGCGTGTTAGCTAGCATTAGTAGCGTGTTAGCTAGCATTAGTAGCGTGTTAGCTAGCATTAGCTAACGTTAGCTAGCTAGCATTGGGCTTCCAATTCCTGAACTTAGTTTAGCGTGCAGGTTATGAGTTACTTCTGTTTACTTAAATTATTACCGGTAAGTAAACAAATAAATAGCTAAACCAACAGTCAAATCAATGTAATTTGATGAGAAAACCCCCCGAGGTAACTGGTATAACTTACAGATGTGGGAACATAAGAATGTAACTTGCTGCAGCATTTCACGTCGCGGTATTTGGCAGGGAAATCCCGTTGGAAATCTCGTGGGATTTCAGACGGGTGTTATTTCGTTTTAGTGATGCACTACCGCCAGGTGGCGTCTTTGAGTAGATTTAGCAGGCTGGGCTCTGTTTTTCTCCTATAGTCTACGAATGAAGCATCATTAAATTTCACATTCTTTAATTTAAATGCTCTGTTGTAAAGCACTTTGAGCTGAAGGTATCTGTATGAAAGGGGCTATACAAATAACGTTTAATTGTTATTATTACCTTGTTCTCAAACACATGTTTTATCCACCTCGATGTAATTTAATTATTACGAACACCTATAATATATCTAGGCCTACAGTAGCCTATCTATCTCGGTAACTGACGTCGGGTCAAGACGTGGTGGCTGTTTGGTCAAATGCGCAAAATAACAGTATTGTAAATATATTTGTTAGTAAAGATGTGGTGAACGTGAGGGTTTTGCGTTTTGTTTCTGGAACGCATTCAACTGTTAGGCTACTCGTAAACCCCGGAAGTAAATTTGAAGACAGGGCATAATGTAGCCAAGTCTGAGCGCAGTAGGCTATATGGCTTCAGCACGATACAAAGAAAAAATAAGCTTGATCGACTTGTGGATCCATACAAAATTGAAATAGTCGCCATGAGTAAAGATCACTCATTGCCAATCATATCCGGACATTAACTATCTTGTGCATAGCGGCAGGTTTGACAGTGAGACATCAACCGATAATTGTAATAATGCGATTATTGAAATGGTCTTGTGAACGCCTTTATCTGATTTCCAAAATCGGGGTAAGGTCCATAGGACGATTGTGGGTTTTCATTTGCACATAACTATATTTTAATAAAACATTGAAGTCCGCCTGTCAATGACTTTCCCTAAAATTGTGTTCTGTTGCACCCCCTATTGTTAAATTATAAATGAAAAAAACATACACAATATGTTGTTATTTGAATGATCTTGAATATATATATTCAAGATCATTCAAATAACAAAATATCGTGTATGTTTTTATTTATTTATAGCCTACCGGCCGCCAGCTGTTCAATGAACGGCTATAGGGAATGCGCAGTTTCGCGCTGGCTACAGCCTATTATATGAACAGTTTTGCGCTATGTAGGCTATTATAAATAGGCCTAAGTATTATTCATTGGGAATAGCTTGGACTCGCTGGGGACTGGTGGAGAGACGCAGAGCCTCCCCAGACGCGACATCTCCAGTTGGCTGTGTATTTGAGCTGCTGCCTCAACCGTGCGTAAGAGCAGAGCGCATCATATAGCTACAACTAGTAGCCCATAGCCATTAAAACGGCTTATTGTTTTATTCATATATCAACTAGATAATTCGATAATAATGAGTAGCCTATAAAATGAATTCAATAGGGCAAGCCTTAAGTTGTAGCCTAGGCTACAGTACAATCACAAGACGTATAGGCCTAGCCTATCGTAAAAAGCGTTGCTCTCATAGGCCTATATTAACTTAGATAATTATTAATTATGCTCAGGTCATAATGTCCGTTGAAAATAATTCCCTCTAAGCAGAATTTGAATTGTATTAAAATAGGAAATGATTCCTTCTAGGTCTATATAAAAAAAAACATTTTTCTAATGTGTAGCCTATAGGCGATGAACAAAACAGCCACAGTAGCCTGCTTAGCGAGCGGGCAGTCTACCATAAAGTGTATAACCATAATGTAATATATCTAGACTACATGCATTGTGGTATTTCTTTATATAGCCAATTGTTTCTCAATAAACAGTTATGTCATCCTCTGAGTCCGAATGTAGGCTAATAGACCGGCAGCTCTAAATGCCTTCCCAATCAATGAGACATGGTTGTAAAAATGATGTTTTATTGATGAAAAGGGTAAAACTGAAGAGTCATTGCATTGATCGATGCAGTCCGCTACCAGCAAACACTGAAAATACAGGTCCTCCAGCGAACCTGGACTAGACTATTGTAACCCCCCACCCCCCCAAATTCTTTTATATTCAAATAAACTGGAGGAACCGGTTTCCTAGCCCTGGATCGTGAGCCTGCGTTAGCGGGTGCTTTGCCATGACCGGCCATTGAATTTATGTGTTGCCATTCATTTAAACCACCATCTCATCTAGACTACTTCTGTTGCTGCATTTTTACATTTATGCTTTCATGATTTTAGAGCGCAATAAACATTTTTGCAGGATTCCAAAAAGTCCATCCATTCATCCAACTTTGTTCTGAGCGCAGCGCAGGCTGGTAGCCTACTGTCAAGGCTCACGACTGATGCACTCCCTTAACACGTCTCTTCCCAGGCCATCAAGATAATTTCAATATGAAAGACCTTGGGATTCCAGGAGTCAAGGCCGTTTCAGACGGGGAGCGACATTCCGCCTGCGTTCTGCTCGGAGCGGGGGACGCACGCGTCCTGCGCGCAGCGGGGCAAGCTGACTACAATTCAGCTCTTGTCGCGGGCGGGCGTGTGCAGCATAGTTCCATATGAGAACACTCCTCGGTCCAATTCCGTATAGTAGATCAGCCTGTGTACTTTCAACGAATGTATTATTAGACATAATATCATAATAATATATAAAGCCTTCAACGACCTCCTGCTGCCTGCCTGATGGTCTCAGGGCTAAAGAGACCGCGCGATCATTCCTCTAGCTGCTTTGCTGCTAATGCGAGTTCGTCTCCGTTCCTGCCCGAGAAACAGAAGTTGAACTTATAGCATCAAAATAGCTACAGGAATCAACGTTGTAAAGTTATCTATCTGCTTTTTAGCCACCGACAGCTACCGTTAATATTATGGAAGCTGCTGTCGTGAGCTAACGTGCTATCACGGTCTCATCGTGCAGCTTCACAGCCTGCTATTAGCAGACAGCATTAAGTTGACAAAATCACACTTGCACATCATTAGAATTCCAACCATTTATATGGGATTTATCATTCAACTAAACATGGAACCTGAATAGCCTAGGCTACTACCTGATATTTCAACCTGCTGCCATCAGTGATCGGCGCGTCTGCTTGTTTGAGTCATGAATATCTTACGCAGTTACATTCCATGTGTCCCAAAACTGTTAAATCATTCCCCATGTAGTTCACTATGAGTCGCACTCAATACATCCATGGTAATAGGGAGGGAGTGAGTGAACCATTTCAAACACATCTCTGGTCATCTCCGTTAGCCATCTTACTCGTCCTGATGCCATGTTCCATATGAGAACACTCAGCCTAATGTATTAAACTTCTACTTGTCCCGACAGTTAACAGATATAGACCCGGCGACAGTTACAGAGATAGAAACTATAAATAGATAGGCTTTGTTCGTAATAATTAAATTACAACCAGACAGACAACAAGGAGTTTGAGAACGGTAGGCTAATCTAATGTGCGAGCCAGCAATGGGTCAATGAGTGGTATTACTGCGCCCCTATGGGCAGGCGAGCGGTGGTGCGGAATGACGTAAAGCGCCTGTTAGAATACCGCGGGTCAAGTTACATTCTTATGTTCCCACATCTGTACCAGAAATGAGTTCGCACCACACAAAAAAAGTGTTTTAGTCCCCAATCTGCTCTCTTTATGGCTTTAAACCACAGCTTTCGGTGGTTCCTCTGAAAAGGGTGACATCTCGAGGGGATTCTGAAGAATCTGAGGCCATCATCTTGTTCTTTTCTGTTTGTACAGTTCACAGCACAGCGGCTTTGAGGCATAATTAGCTACACGAAACGGAGCTACTGTGGCTAGCGAGTTCGTTCCTCGTTCGCTCGTTCCTTTTTCCCAAAGAGGCTGCGTGCGTGCGCACCCCGCTGTGACGTAGACGGCGAACCCATCTATAGGAGGGAAAGTGATCTCATCGCCCCCTAG
>NW_028176056.1:0-5000 GCF_949987555.1 Borostomias antarcticus
GGTATGTGACCCGAGGGAGGGGCGAGCCCGCTGTGTGTTTCTTTAACGCTGCAGAGGTGCGAGGTATCACTCCGCATCGCACGCAGAAACAGGCCTACAGGCCTCAGCTCAGCTGGGTGTGTGTGTGTGTGTGTGTGTGTGTGTGTGTGTGTGTGTGTGTGCGTGTGCGTGTGCGTGTGTGTGTCGCGACGTCTGGGTTTGTTTTTCTCGGGGTCGGAGTGCATCGACAGCGCAGACGGGATTCTCAAGTGTGAAATCCACGGAAGAGCCTGATTGGTTGTGGCACTCGGGTGCCATACATAATTTCACATGGCGCGCGGGACGATTCCTTTTTCCTTTTTCCCGGGCGCCACCGCCGACACACGAGAACGACTCAGGGCTGGTAGACCAACGAACAAAACAAGCCATCGTATTCCATTTATTCATTTAAAGCAGACTGAATGGGCAGACTGAATGGGCAGACTGAATGGGCAGACGCGAGGGCCACAGACCGCTTTCAGAACGGAAATGAGCCTTTAGTAATGGAGAACTCCATTTCAGGTTTGCAAACAAATGAGCATTTCATCTTCCCCTCGTTTCTGTGAAAAAGAAGGAAACGCAGGTGAACAGAATCTATTTGCTCATTAAACCCCCCCCACCCTCTCTTTCGGTCTCCCAGACTCAATTTCCCTCCTTCGAATCGGGGGGGGGGGGGGGGGGGGGCTTGCTTCCCTCACAAAACACGGAGAGTGCCAGCAATTTATATCCTTAGAAAAAAACAACTTTGGCAGAGTGCAGCACTCAAGCCCACCAATCCTGCTAAAGCTCTCTACATTCCTGGACCAATCAGACTTTAGCAGCGAGTCAGGGACTCAACGCCGTCAACCTCGCCTCAGTTCTGATGTGGTGCCATGGGAAATACTTCTCTTTTTAAAGTTGTGATATCGATGTTATTGTTTAAACGAAATAAATAAGACCCCCTTCTGTGTACGGTTTTAATTATGCAACACGTTTGACTATCCAAGTGAAATTTCTATGAATATTTATTTCAATTAATTTGTTGAGTATTTATTGTAATTACAGGGAAACATGATTTATTGCCAAGATTGCTGCATTAACCAGGGAGAGCAAGAACGAGAGGAGGGAAGGTGGGAGAGCGCCAGGAGGGAGAGAAAGAGGGGGAGAGAGAGAGGGAGAGAGAGAGGGAGGGGAGGTGGGGAAGGGAGAGAGAGTTAAGAGAGAGATGGGGAGAGGGAGGGGGAGAGGGAGGTGGAGAGGGAGAGAGGGAAATAAATGAAGAAATGCAAATTCCTGAAGCGGTGCGAGGAGGAGCTTTTTTTTCTTCCCGTGGCTGATGTGAGAGGCCATTAACAAAAGGAAGATCATCTCGTCTTGGCTGTGATTCAGACTTGCCTGAAACAATAATTGCCTGTCTTTGACAAAAGAACAAAGGATAGCACCATTCCAGACACTCCTACGTTCTCCTCTGTTCAGGTCAGACACGCAGGCCGGACCAGCACTGAATCACAGGTGCAGCTCAAAAGTATAGGCGTTGACAGATGATGATCATTCATATCCGCCTGACAGTAATGCTAATGTTAGATGGGGCAGATATTCAGATGTACTAATGTTTGCGAGCGCAGTCTAAACAGCGTCTTGGGCAGTCTGCAGAAACTTGAAACTTGAACTTCAGTTTGCGTTGGATGTCTGAACCAGGCTCGGGGGGGGGTAAAAGGATAGCCCCTCGGCCCCGAAACTGGGGGGAGAGGACAACTGACCCAGGCGACGAAGAAGTTGGATGTCTCAGTGCGCAATCAGCGCATGTCACGGGGGGAAATATACAGTAGCAACTTGCAGTATGCAGTCTTGCTTCGTCCATAATTAGGCCACCTCTGTGTAACTGACCGCTTTAAATCATGAGGACTGATGAGGTTGACTATATCTTTCTTTCCATCTTTCCCGTTAGTAAGCAAGCACAACTCGGTACTGCACCGGCCAGAACGCGACCTGACCCATGTGCGTTCTGTCCGTAAATACAGCGCCATGTTGTCAGGCGCACGCTGCAACGGAATAACGCCAAAAAAACGGGCGCTAACACGTTAGCACGCCTGCCGCTGCAAGAGCAATGCAAGAGAAAGGGAGGAGGGAGAAGGAGAGAGAATGAAAGAGCGGTTTGAGTAACGGGCCTCGTGTCCGGCAGGATGGAGGGATGGAGGGAGGGAGAGAAAGAAGGGAAGAAGGCCAGGAGGAGAACGGCGAGGGTGACGGTGTTTGGGTCGGATTAATGAATCACATTAGCCGTTTTGTTATGCTGCTCATTGCCCTTAATGGCAGAACTAGCCTTTCCATCGGTCACCTCACACTCCGGCTCATCCCTCTCAGGCGGTAGTCACACACACACACACACACACACATACACACACATACACACACACACACAAATACACACATACAACTGAATACACACACACGCACACGAATACACACACACACAAACACACAGAAAGAGAGAAAAAGCATGTTAATACATCCTGCCCCCCCCCCCCCCCCCTCCACTCTGTCTGTCAGTCAGCGTCTCCCGTGGCGATCACTGTGTTCATCCCGCCGAGCGCGGCGTTGGTCCCCGGCGCTAATGACACGTTCAGTCACTGCTTAGCCCTCAGACGCCACTCGATAACACGCCAGGAACAGCTACCCGCACCGCCTCAGTCATCAGCGCCATGCGCGTGTGTGTGTGTGCGCAGTTCCCCGGGTGTGTGTGTGTGTGTGTGTGTGTGTGCGCAGTTTCCTCGGGTGTGTGTGTGTGTGTGCGCAGTTCCCCGGGTGTGTGTGTGTGTGTGTGTGTGCGTACAGTTTCCCCGGGAGTGTGTGTGTGTGTTTGCGCTCGTCCGGCGTTGTGTGCCTCTGTGAGCGTGTCTCTCCCTCAGGGACGCCGTTTGCTCACCTTGTCCTGTTTTGGACTGCGGGTAAACAAGTAAACAAGTGAAAGAGGCCACGTCGCCCTTCACTGCTCCTTAACACACACACACACACACACACACACACGCCGGCGTCGGAAAAGCGTCCGCCGTCGTTACAGCCTGCTAGGCTTCCCTGTAGATGATAAGTCTTCGGGGGGCTTGTGTGTTGAAATGGTCTTTATATTTTTTCTCTGGTGTTGGCGTCGGTGTTGTGTGGTCAGTTCAGGTGTTGGTAGCTCAGGTTTTGGGTGTTGTGGCCAGAGGTAGTGCCGTCATAGCAACGTTATAACAACGTCGGAATCGGACGTTCCTGGCGTCTAGTATGTGACCTCGAGCAACGTGACCCAGTTGGTTCCCGTACTTGGATTTGATGACCTCCTCCTTCTATATAGGTCCCCTGGTGTCACCTCTATATAGGTCCCCTGGTGTCACCTCTATATAGGTCCCCTGGTGTGACCTCTATATAGGTCCCCTGGTGTGACCTCTATATAGGTCCCCTGGTGTGACCTCTATATAGGTCCCCTGGTGTGACCTCTATATAGGCCCCCTGGTGTGACCTCTATATAGGTCCCCTGGTGTGACCTCTATATAGGTCCCCTGGTGTGACCTCTATATAGGTCCCCTGGTGTGACCTCTATATAGGTCCCCTGGTGTGACCTCTATATAGGTCCCCTGGTGTGACCTCTATATAGGTCCCCTGGTGTGACCTCTATATAGGTCCCCTGGTGTCACCTCTATATAGGTCCCCTGGTGTGACCTCTATATAGGTCCCCTGGTGTGACCTCTATATAGGTCCCCTGGTGTGACCTCTATATAGGTCCCCTGGTGTCACCTCTATATAGGTCCCCTAGTGTGACCTCATCTCACTGTGTTCTGTATTTACAGTTTAGTCCCATGACCTCTGCTCCCCCCTTCACCTTTAAAACCCCATACCCTGCCCCCCGCACAACTCAAACTCCATTTCCCAGCCTGCCCCTCTCACCCCCCCCTCCACCCCACCTCCCCACACCCCAAACCTTGGCACCCCAGATCAAAGAAAGAGCGATCGCAAAACAAATCCCAGTCCAGTCCAGTGACCCCCCCACCCCCTCCCCCACCCAAGGTTCCTATCGTTTCTACAGTCCAGTGACCCCCCAGTGACCCCCCTAGGTTACCTGTCGTTTCTACAGTCCAGTGACCCCCAGGTGACCTGTCGTTTCTCTTGTAGCCGTTTCGTCGTGTGACCTTCTCGGTGGTGAGCCAGCCCCAGGACCCCCATCAGGGATCGCTCCAGAGCTGCTACGACAGCGGGCTGGAAGAGTCGGAGACCCCCAGCAGCAAGAGCTCGTCGGGCCCCCGGCTGGGCGCCCTGCCCCTGCCAGAGGACAGCTACGAGAGGACTACACCAGATGGCAGTGTCGGTGAGGCAGAGCATATGGAAAATGGTAGGGGCAAAAAAATAAAATAAAAACACGAAAGGAGAGATTCAGACTTAAAAAGAGAAAACGCCAAAACAAAGAGAAAAGAAAAAGAACACACATTGATTTGTTGAGCCGCGTCAGGGAAACACATTGAGGGGTAGAGAGTGTGTACGTCGGTGTAGCCGGCTGGGCGGACGCTCTGGCTTTGGCGGGCGCCCGTGGCGGGTTCGAGGGCGGGGAAGTTGTGGTTGTGTGTGGAGGTTTTTCGTTTCCAGAGGGGGAGCTTGTGGTATCTGAGAGGAAGTTGCGTGTATAGACTCGTTGCGTGTATAGACGTTGGTTGGAGGTGGGGGGAAGGGTTTGAGGTCGCGTTACGCCCAGGGTGTCGTCATGCGTACACACCGGAGCAACGCGCCAGACGGATAGAGTCCCATCGACTCGGGGTTAGCTGAGCGTGGGCGTAGCTCTGGAGAACTGTCCTGAACGGCCTGGCTAATTTTGATCAGGGCGTTCATTTTCTTTCCCCTCCCTCATTAGTCCAAGGCTTGTCTGGCCTTCCTCTTCTCTAGTCCGCTCCCCGGGTCGGGTCTGGGTCAGGTCCGGGTCAGGTCCGGGTCGGGTCTGGGTCAGGTCCGGGTCGGGTCCGGGTCAGGTCTGGGTC
>NW_028176055.1:0-2500 GCF_949987555.1 Borostomias antarcticus
AGAGGTGTTCCAGGATGACATCATTCTGAAGGCGGAGCTAGGGGAGGTGTTCCAGGATGACATCATTCTGAAGGCGGAGCTAGGGGAGGTGTTCCAGGATGACATCATTCTGAAGGCGGAGCTAGGGGAGGTGTTCCAGGATGACATCATTCTGAAGGCGGAGCTAGGGGAGGTGTTCCAGGATGACATCATTCTGAATCTGGCTGGCAGGGAGGCTGCAGCATATTTGGCTTCTACAATATTTATAGACCCCGAGAACAGATGTGCTCACCCACTGTGCCTCACACACACACACACACACACACACACACACACACACACACACACACACACACCTGCACTCATAAACACACACACACACGCACCCATACACGCACACACACACACACACACACACACACACACACACACACACACACACACCTGCACTCATAAACACACATACACACACACACCCATACACGCACACACACACACACACACACACACACACACACACACCTGCACTCATAAACACACATACACACACGCACCCATACACACACACACACACACACGCACACACACACACACACACACACACACCTGCACTCATAAACACACATACACACACGCACCCATACACACACACATACAGTACACGCACACACACACACACACACAGACACACACACACACACACACACACATGCACACACACACTCTCTCTCTACAGGGGCAGGGCTGGGATCAGTGGAGAGACTGCGGTCTTTAGGTTGAAGATGGCCGCCGGTTCTAGAGAGCTACTGTAGCTTAGCACGGCGCCCTGACGTCACCCCGCTGGGGGGCGGAGGAACCGTCACCTCCCTGTCACCACGACCTCTGACCTCTCCTGCTCTGGTGGGCTGCAGACACACACAGCTAGGCCGACCCTTGATCTAGGTCACGATGGGACCGGAGCTGATTCATCCTGACGGACACTAGACGTTGGGGGGGTTTAGGACAGCAGAGGGGGGGGGGGGTTAGGACAGTAGACAGCGTGTTATCAGGACAGTAGAGGAGTCTAGGACAGCGTGTTATCAGGACAGTAGAGGAGTCTAGGACAGCGTGTTATCAGGACAGTAGAGGAGTCTAGGACAGCGTGTTATCAGGACAGTAGAGGGGTCTAGGACAGCGTGTAGAGGACAGTAGAGGAGTCTAGGACAGCGTGTTATCAGGACAGTAGAGGAGTCTAGGACAGCGTGTTATCAGGACAGTAGAGGAGTCTAGGACAGCGTGTAGAGGACAGTAGAGGAGTCTAGGACAGCGTGTAGAGGACAGTAGAGGAGTCTAGGACAGCGTGTTATCAGGACAGTAGAGGGGTCTAGGACAGCGTGTAGAGGACAGTAGAGGAGTCTAGGACAGCGTGTTATCAGGACAGTAGATGAGTCTAGGACAGCGTGTTATCAGGACAGTAGATGAGTCTAGGACAGCGTGTAGAGGACAGTAGAGGAGTCTTTTTTTAATTATTTTTTTAATTTCTGTTATTGTTTGTTTACCAGTACATTTTACAATGCGGGGCTATGATTATTTTCTTTACTGAGCTGAATGTATTATTTCAAAAAGCCAAACATCCTCTTTCCCGGTGGATTTGGTTTCTTCCAAATTAACACTGGACCTGGAAGCCCCCCCCCCCCCCTCAGATAAACATGTTTTCATGGTCTGCTTGAACCCCCGGAGGCCCAGGCAGGAGGTTCAGGACAGCAGCAGCACAATAGCAGTCATGTCACTTCTTGTTTCAATATTGCGTCTCCTCTCCTCACCACCTGTCCTCCGTGAAGTCCTTCAGACAAGGCAGAGGACGCCGGGGGAAGGCAGCGCTCCGCAGTGTTGAGACCACACCGAGGGGGAGGACACCACCACGCAGTGTTGAGACCACACCGAGGGGGAGGAAACCACCACGCAGTGTTGAGACCACACCGAGGGGGAGGAGACCGCCACGCAGTGCTGAGACCACACCGAGGGGGAGGAGACCACCACGCAGTATTGAGACCACACCGAGGGGGAGGACACTGCCACGCAGTGTTGAGACGACACCGAGGGGAGGAGACCGCCACGCAGTGTTGAGACCACACCGAGGGGGAGGAGACCGCTACGCAGTATTGAGACCACACCGAGGGGGAGGAGACCACCACGCAGTGCTGAGACCACACCGAGGGGGAGGAGACCGCCACGCAGTGTTGAGACCATACCGAGGGGAGGACACGGCCACTGAGTATTGAGACCGCACCTTAGAACAGCAGAGGATAGCACACATGACGGTTGCCATGGATATCTGGGTTGCTGAGGCAGAGATCTGGGAGAAGGCGGGGCTAGGAGGGGTGTTCCGTGATGACATCATAGGAAAAGTGTTTCATGATGACATCATTCTGAAGGCGGAGCTAGGAGAAGTGTTTCGGGATGACATCATTCTGAAGGCGGAGCTAGGGGAGGTGTTCCAGGATGACATCATTCTGAAGGCGGAGCTAGGGGAGGTGTTCCA
>NW_028176055.1:15000-17892 GCF_949987555.1 Borostomias antarcticus
GTCTTATCCGGTCCGACAGTCGGTAGTTATGACGACTACTGTATACGACTGGAGATATCTGGTGAGAGACCTCCCTGTTTCCATGACAACCAGGTCCAAGCTGAGCCCAGATTGTCATACAAGCAGACAGACAGACAGACAGGCAGGGAGAGATAGTGAAGGCAAGCGGGTAGACAGACGGACAGACAGACAGACAGACAGACAGACAGACAGACAGACAGACAGACAGACAGGCAGGCAGGCAGGCAGGCAGACAGGCAGGCAGGCAGACAGACAGGCGGACAGACAGACAGACAGACAGACAGACAGACAGACAGACAGACAGACAGACAGACAGACAGACAGACAGACAGACAGACGGACGGACGGACAGACAGACAAGCAGGCAGAGAGACAGACACACTGCAGTGTCCATGGTGGAGCTGTGACAGACAGTGTACAGAAACATTGACATGACATGCTATTGTTAGACAGCCATCATTATTCAACCCTTCCTCTGCTCTCTCTCTTTCTCTCTCTCATGCTCTCTCTCTCTGCACACACACACACACACGCACACACACAACCACACACACACACACACACACACACACACACACACACACACACACACGGTTTGTGCAGGTCAGAATCAGATAGATAAGCAAGGCCATTGTCAGCATCACTCCACATCCGCTATGCTAAGCCCCTCCCCCTCCACTTAATAATATAATAATACTTCATTTTATTTTTTACTTTTCATTGTGAGACAATCTCAAAGTGCTGAAACGATCTCAAAATCAATAAGTAAAACACACAAGTGGAATAATAACAAAAAAATCATGCACTAATTAATATATAAAATATATAGGCATTACTGTACATATGTGTACAAAAAGTGGTCTCCATCTTGCTACTGTTTAGTTGAAGGAAGTTTTGTTTCATCTATGCCCTTGGCTCCTCGAGGCAAGTGTTGTGCCACGAGCAGGCAACAGAAGGACTTGGGGCAGTTTTCAGGTACAACTGGTTGTCATCGGTGTAGCAATGGAATGATCTTTCATGCCTGCTGTCTGATGATACGACTGAGGGGGAGCGCATAGAGGAGAAACAGAATGGCACCAAGAATAGATCCCTGAGGCACACCTCAGGACTGGGCATGTCTGAGACCTGGACGCCCCTAAGGAGAAACTAATCCTCACGCCCCTGTCTGGAACTATGATAGTGATATAATCAGACCTGCAAACTTGTCACCTTTTGGCTACAGTCACCTTTTTTATGTTAACCATGGTAGTTTCAGTGAATCTAGAGGGTTTAGGTTTTGTATGTCGTCGCCTTTTTCACTACTCCAGAGTTTGCAGGTCTGTATAATGAGGTTGGCATCTACGGCTAGCACCTGTACCTAGCATCCACTGCTATTACCTGAACCTTTCCATAACCGCTAGCACCTGTACCTAACATCCACTGCTATTACCTGAACCTTTCCATAACCGCTAGCACCTGTACCTAGCATCCACTGCTATTACCTGAACCTTTCCATAACCGCTAGCACCTGTACCTAGCATCCACTGCTATTACCTGAACCTTTCCATAACCGCTAGCACCTAGCCTCCACTGCCAACATCAAACATACACACCTAGCCTCCACCCTAACACCTGCTGTACCAGCTAGCCTCCACCCTAACACCGGCTGTACCACCTAGCCTCCACCCTAACACCTGCTGTACCAGCTAGCCTCCACCCTAACACCGGCTGTACCGCCTAGCCTCCACCCTAACACCTGCTGTACCACCTAATCCTCCACCCTACACCTGCTATACCACCTAGCCTCCACCCTAACACCTGCTGTGCCAGCTAGCCTCCACCCTAAACACCTGCTGTACCAACTAGCCTCCACCCTAACACCTGCTATACCACCTAGCCTCCACCCTAACACCTGCTATAACCACCTAGCCTCCACCCTAACACCTGCTGTGCCAGCTAGCCTCCACCCTAACACCTGCTGTACCACCTAGCCTCCACCCCTAACACCTGCTATACCACCTAGCCTCCACCCTAACACCTGCTGTACCACCTGGCCTCCACCCTAACACCTGCTGTACCAGCTAGCCTCCACCCTAACCCTGCTATACCACCTAGCCTCCACCCTAACACCTGCTGTACCACCTATCCCTCCACCCTAACACCTGCTGTACCACCTAGCCTCCACCCTAACACCTGCTGTACCACCTAGCCTCCACCCTAACACCTACTGTACCAGCTAGCCTCCACCCTAACACCTGCTGTACCACCTAGCCTCCACCCTAACACCTGCTGTACACCTAGCCTCCACCCTAACACCTGCTGTACCACCTAGCCTCCACCCTAACACCTGCCTTACCAACCTAGCCTCCACCCTAACACCTGCTGTACCACCTGGCCTCCACCCTAACACCTGCTGTACCACCTAGCCTCCACCTAACACCTGCCTTACCACCTAGCCTCCACCCTTACACCTGCTATACCACCTAGCCTCCACCCTAACACCTGCTGTACCACCTAGCCTCCACCCTAACACCTGCTGTACCACCTAGCCTCCACCCTAACCACCTGCTGTACCACCTAGCCTCCACCCTAACACCTGCTGTACCACCTAGCCTCCACCCTAACACCTGCTGTACCACCTAGCCTCCACCCTAACACCTACTGTACCAGCTAGCCTCCACCCTAACACCTGCTGTACCACCTACCTCCACCCTAACACCTGCTGTACCAGCTAGCCTCCACCCTAACACCTGCTGTACCAGCTAGCCTCCACCCTAACACCTGCTGTACCAGCTAGCCTCACCCTAACACCTGCTGTACCAGCTAGCCTCCACCCTAACACCTGCTGTACCCCCTAGCCTCCACCCTAACACCTGCTGTACCAGCTAGCCT
>NW_028176054.1:0-10000 GCF_949987555.1 Borostomias antarcticus
AGAGAGAGAAAGAAAGAAAGAAAGAAAGAGAGAGAGAGAGACAGGGAGAAAAGGAAAGAGAGAAGGGGAGAGAGAGAGAGACCCAGGGAGAGAGAGAAACGTCGTAGCATATGGTAGCACTTAGGGAGCCGGGGAGGAAGCGGCGAGGGTTCCTCCTCCCTCCCTCTCGTCCTCCCTGCATGCGCGAGCGAGGAGTGTGGGAAAAGTTAATGTCCACGCATGGCGGCTCGCCCCCCGGTCCGGCGGTGACATGTGTGCGGTCAGTCCTGCCGAGCTGCCGCTGCGCCGGGGTAATCGGAGAGGCCAGTAAAGCTTCGCTCTCGGGGAGGGGAGGGAGGTGGTGGTTGGCTGCTGATGATGATGATGGCGGGGGGTGGGGGGTGGGGGGTGGCGAGGGGGGGTGGCGTCCGGGTCGCACCACGTGCCTCGCCGACATCCCACATCCAGCTGTGGGGGCCGGGGAGGTTAACACGGGCCAGGAAAAGGAAGGAATATTGTTGGATCACCGTGGGAATGTTGTGTGTGCATGTGAAGGGTGTGGGTGTGTGTGTGTGTGTGTGTGTGTGTGGGTGTGGTGGGGGGGGGGGGGGTTAGAAGGTGAGTGCGTGCGGGTGTGTGTTTCTATGTGTGTGTGTGTGTGTGTGGGGGGGGGGTGGGGAGAAGGTGAGTGCGTGTGTGTGTTTCTATGTGTGTGTGTGTGTGTGTGTGTGCGTGTGTGTGTGTTTCTATGTGTGTGGAAAGGCGGGTTCATGGAGAGGAAAACAGGAGTCTTGAACAGCAGGCCTCTCTGCACCCCCCCTCACACTTTACACACACACACACACGCGTGCGCTCTCTACCCCGCCCCCCCCTCACACTTTACACACACACGCGTGCGCTCTATACCCCCCACCCCTGACCCCCCATCACACACACACACACACACGCGTGCACTGCTCTATACCCCCGACCCCCCATCAAAAACAGCCTCATCCCAAATAGCCTTGGCCTCTCTGGCTGGCCATCTCCCCCCCCCCCCCCCCCCCCCCCGCCCCCCCCACACACACACACACACACACATGGCTTCAATCTGGGAGGCCAGGCCCCCCCTGTAAAAAGGTGTGATGGAAATTCAAAATGATAGCACTTATCCACACTTTGTGCCTCTTAGCAGATTGGTAATTACAAACACCTGCTGTACCCCCCCGGCCCCCCCTTCAAAGAGTGGCCTCACTGGAGTAGCTGGAGGGGGGGGGGCACACACCTGGGCAGACTGCTACCACATGGCGCCCCTCTGGTCAGCTCTTATCAGCCAGGGGGCCAGGAAACACTGATTAAAGGAGATTTCTGGACACACACACGGATAGATTTGCGCCCGGGACCGAGCCAGAGCACACCGGCACACACACACACACACACACACACACACACGCACACACACACACACACACACACACACACACACACATGATCTGTGTTTGAGACGTTATAGAAAGAAGGGGAAAAAAAAAAGGGCCTTCTTATCTATTTTGTTTGATCAGCTGCAAATCATAAAGAAAATCAGTTCCCTGTAAACTTCAAAGTCATATCTTCTATTCTATTACTGTACTGAGGACTAATACGCGTTTTTAGTATCTCAAGCCCTGGATTAGGTGTACTCTCACGGTATGGGACACGGCCTAACACGGTGTGGGTACCCCGTACCCCGTAATGCGCCCGATGGTCATTCGTCACGTCATTGATCCGCGTCCCCTGTCTCTGATCGGGTTGCAGTGTGTCCCCGTGTTGCTAGATGGCGCACATGACCTCTGAAATCCTTCAACAAGTAGCCTCACCAATGAGTGCAACTGTTGTTGAATCAGCTAACTTCCCCCTCAATACTGCGTTTATGAATAGTGTGTTTTTATATACAGTGTTCAGTTGTGTCCTGGAATGATACTGTATTTGGGCGCTTAGACCTGGAGGAGGCAGCTGCACGGATGTTTTGGACGTAATAGGAATGCGACACACTTCTTGGATCTTAGATTATTACATGAGTTTTCCCCTCTGGAGGAAATGCAGATTAGACTCTGTGTGTGTGTGTTTCTCTGTTCTCTGGTCTAGTCGCGTCCTAGGTCGGCTTCTCAGTCGTGTCCACCTCGCACACCTCTGGACTGAGACACCTGGACACAGAGACACTTCAGGCCTCCGAGGTCCGGCGCGTTTCTCACGGTGGATTTTACCGGGAGTCAATTGTGTTCAGTGGCTTCACTGCTCCATCAGAATATTGTGAATCATGTTGGGAAACACATGCGTTTAGACCTTCTTGTGATTTCAGAGCCATTATTGTTAATGCTTCTCCCCCCTCCTCTCCCATGATAATCGATTCGACTTTGGTAATGGCGCAATTAGTCGCAGGCAAATCTCAGTATGCTACATTTGTGAGTTAGCACTCATCATGAGATATTAGGGGAATTCATATGGTTTTGGTTTGCCAACTGTGCGGATCATTAGAATAGGCCCTACCGTATAACATTTACGCACAGATGTGCACACAAAATGATCTTGGATGTGTATCAGCATGCCCAACTAGCTACTACCTTGACTAAATGGCTATTACGCATTTGATAAAGCAGATTGAGAATGATTGGGTTGCTTTGTGGTGGAGAAAACCAGGTTTAGTGAAAGTTAAACGAATACAACCAGATGTTTTCCATATCTTACATATTTATTTGTCTTCCAAAACGAAGAAATATAAGAGCATTGGACATATCTTTGGCATCAATTATCTTTAGCAAAACAGTAAAAACAGACACCTCAAATATAAAAATGCAGTGAACATGACTTCAACAATACACATCTCATTTCAATATGAACTTTACTCCACCAAACGTGATTCAAATATAGTGCATACATATTCTCATTTTACGCATGGCAATAGGCCTAGAAAAACAAACATTTGTAACTTTAAACAAAAACAAAAAAACTAAGTGTCAGTATAAAGTCTTTCGCTTTAGTCCATGTTCTCTACCAGGGTCGCCAGACCGAGTCCGTGTTTCCCGACGGTGCTCCCGGTGAGACCGCCGCCGGTACCGGTGTACTAACGCTGTTGGCGTACACCGGGATAACCGGGCCATTTGGCGCAAAAGCTGCGTTCGGGATCAGAAAGGCAAACTGACCGTCTGTGGCGGGTACAATCTGGAAACCTCCGTACACTTTAGTAGCCTCTGATGGTAAACTTGCCGGCGAGCTGCCTTTGCAAGAGACCCCATTCATGGGCATGACGCTTCCCTGCGGAGCCGAGCTGGGGATCTGGACCATGGACTGGCCGAAGGAGGGGTGCGGGGGTCCGGCGGGGATCTGGTGCTGGGTGGGGTAGTTCATCGCGTTGATCTGCGTCATGCAGCTGGCCAAGTGACCCAGGAGCCTCGTCCTCACCTCGGTGTTAACCCCTTCGCAGGTCGAGAGGAAACGAGTGACTTCGTTCATGCACTCGCTGAATCCAGCTCTGTATTTCCCGAGGACGGTGGGGTCGGTGTTCAAAGCAGCTGTGTGAGAAAAAAAGAGGTATTATTAATTAATATTCAATAGCCGAATGATGAGCCGAATTTATACCACCAAGAACAAGACCAACTCCGGATGTAGGCTATATTTGTTTATCTCAACGTGTATCTGTGCCACAATTAGATGCATTAACAGGAACACTTAGCAACCCTTGGCTAAGAATGTATGCTATGCTATGCCAGGTCTGGATCAGTAGAATGTAGGCTATGCTATGCCAGGTCTGGATCAGTGGCCCCGCGCTCCTGACACCATGTGAAGCGACCCGCAGACGCGCGTCTGGAGACCGCCTGAGATCAGGGACTTACCGGTCATCTGAGCTCTCTGGAGGTTCCGGAGATGTTTCACCGTCATCTCCAGGATGTCCGCCTTTTCTAGTTTCGAGTGTCTGGAGCTCTGTTCAAAAACACAAAAGATAGGCTAATGTTAGTTGTGAGAAATACGCTATCGTTGCGGTTGTTTATTTGGTCTTTAAACATTTTCCATATCAATTACAGCGATCGATAGGCAATATTAAATATGAATCTAATGAAAATGACTTACATCTTTTTTCAACGCATCCAAAATGAGGGTTTTCAGTTGTCCCAAACTTTCGTTGATTCTGGCTCTTCTCCTTTTCTCCATAATAGGTTTGGACGACTAAATAAAAAATAACAACAAATAGGCTCGTTAGAAAGGCGGTGGTCGTTGGAAGTGCGAGGGTTCAGGTAACCAGGCTGTAATTGTGAAAAGTAGATCAGTCAGGTGAAACAGCGGTAGTGTACCAACCTTTCTGTGCTCGGACGCGGTCTTGGGTTTGTCAGGTGTTGTGTTCATGCTGGCTGGAGTCGCAGCAATTGGAGAGGAAGAGGTTTTTTCCATCATATCGGCAGGCATATTTTTGCAAAAAATATCCAACGCGCGTAACAGTAAATCGGTTCTAATACAGTCCGCTGTTTAGGCTTGGATGTGCGTCTTCACAGAAACCCGCAGTTTTAAATCCCCAAATCCGCAGATCCAGAATCCTCTCTGGGTGTAAGTGCGCCGAGGCGAGGGAGAGGCTAAATGATGTCACCGAGTTGGAGATCAACCCTCTACTAGCGGATACCGCGTCTGTCTAATGAGCCTGCGTGTGGCTCTTATTTATATCTGGCCCTGCACGCGAACGGCTCGTGTGAAACTTCCCAAACTTTCTTTCCCACAGTAACTTTCTACCAATCAGCGTGAGGGACACGCGGCCCGAGGGGAGGATGGCTCGTGGTCGGCCTCCTCCCATTGGTTGTTTGGTGTTGGAGCGGGCGGCCAATGGCGCACGGCCGGGTTTAGGGCACAACTGGGACTGCCCTCCATCATCCCGTTTACATATTAACACTTCAGCCTCTGACTACCACCCGGCAGCTCGTCTGACTCGTCATGTTGATTCCATACTAGTGAAAAACGCAGCAGATAACCATCTGAGACCGTGCGCGCACGGACAGCACCCATATGCGCTTATTCCACAATTAACTTTACGCACGGACTTGAGTTTACGCACCTATAATTAATGTTCAAATATGAAGTTATAGAATTATACACACGGTCTTGTTTTAGGATACTTGATATGCTGATTATGGTAGGCCTATATTTAGATAATGTCGTTATTGAGGTTATGGATAACCTTGGCTAGAATCTAGACTTGTGTCAGTAGGAAAGTACAGCCTATAAAAACGTCTGCTTTAACTTTGCCTTTAATGCAGAACAAACCGAGAGAAACCCTGCCAACATTGGGTCTGAAAGTGTTAAAACATTCTGATTCAAATCCTATTAGGAGCAATATTTCTCGAATGCGCGCGGCTGCTGTACAAACTTGGCATCTTGACATCTGAGGCATGCGAGCAGTATTGTGAATGCGCAGCGTGTGCCAGGATGTTTTATGAGCGTGTGTGGAGGTTGGGCTGGCCCGGGGGGGGCGGTGGTGGTGGAGGTTTGGCTGGGCTGGGGGGGGCGGTGGTGGTTCACATTAGAGGGAAGGTAAGCGGGGTGTGGAGGTTTGGCTGGCCCGGGGGGGGCGGTGGTGGTTTACATTAGAGGGAAGGTAAATACCAGCTGCTGTTTTAAAAGCCTGGGAAAACCACGCCCACTGTAGAGCTGGATCGGGCTTATCGGAATGTGAGCCAAGCAGAGAGACTCTGAGAGAGAGAGAGCTGTGAGCCAAGCAGAGAGACTCTGAGAGAGAGAGAGCTGTGAGCCAAGCAGAGAGACTCTGAGAGAGAGAGAGCTGTGAGCCAAGCAGAGAGACTCTGAGAGAGAGAGAGCGTGCCGTGCCTCGGATGGTCGCGGGCGGCAGTTGCGCGTTGGATTTTTTAGGTCATAATTTAGGTCATAATTTAGTTTTCTTATCTTTATCAGAGGCGAGCGCAGCCACCAGCTGTAAAGTTAATGGTTATAATTGTAAGGCTATTCAACAGTAGCCTAGGCTTATAATCTGTAAACTATTATTATAGCTTATTGTGTTGTATTATATTACCCTATGTTATATTATATTTCTGATTATTCATAACTTATTTAGTTACCATATAACAATAGGCGAGCAAGTCTGCAATTCCTCTATCATAAGCTGAAAAAAGTCTAAGACCTATAAAAAAAAAAGCTACTTCTGCTTTCTCCCTTCACCCCGAAAATATGGCCCCTCTCCTATCAAATAAACAGCCGTTAAGCCCCCTCCCGGGGCTGGTGCGTGCTCTCTGGGTCACCCCGGTGTGCGCGCTCCTCTGGTAGACTCTTTACGCGCAGCCACGGGGGAAAGCGCGCTCCCGCTGCTCTGGAGCCCGCGACACGTGGCGCGCATGCGGCGGGGGAGGTCGCTGCTCGGCGGCTTGCCGCCTTGCCGCCTTGCCGCCTGCCACTGCGGAAAGTTGCTGGCGGCTGACCGCAAGATGGTGAATTTGATAGGCTCGGTCGGCTCAGCGCGGAGTGCTGCCTGGAGAACACACACTGCACACACACTGAACACACACTGAACACACACTGCCTGGAGAACACACACTGCCTGGAGAACACACACTGCACACACACTGAACACACACTGCCTGGAGAACACACACTGCCTGGAGAACACACACTGAACACACACTGAACACACACTGAACACACACTGAACACACACTGAACACACACTGCAGAATACACTGGAGAACACACACTGCAGAACACACTGGAGAACACACACTGCCTGGAGAACACACACTGCCTGGAGAACACACACTGCCTGGAGAACACACACTGAACACACACTGCCTGGAGAACACACACTGCCTGGAGAACACACACTGAACACACACTGAACACACACTGAACACACACTGCAGTCCTCACGAGGCACTACCGGCACAAAAATACCCGTTAAATATTCATACTTTACAAAACGGAATTGGGTAGGCTATATTATATAGCTTATATATTTTATTAGCCTATTATTTTAGGGTAGGAATATGTTTAGCTTTTACATGACTGTTTAGCTTTTACATGACTAATGTAATGGAACAGAACAGAATATATATATTTTTGATTGTTTGCGAAAGCAAGACTGCAAGTTCTCTTAGTGTACTCTAACACATTTATTTAGACTAATTAGTAAAAACCAGTAAATCAGCAGCCAGGTGCTGTAAACCACAATGCATTATGGTCACATTTTTTGTTTCACATTCTTAAACTGTAAAACTTAAAACCTTGAAAAGCTTTGTTGGATTGTACTCCCATAGTCTTGGTTTGTGGTCAAAGGTTCACAAACAGGACGATGAAAATGTTTCTTGATTTATTCATCACGGCACTGACATTGCAGAAGCCATTACACACACGTCAACACGGGGAGAGCAGCAGCCGAGAGTTCAAAACCAACATCCACCAAATGTTGCCTGAAGGAGTGTCCATATGCAGGATGTAGGCTATGAAGTCAGCGCGCTTGCTCTATTGTCTGGTGTTGGTGTGGTATAACCAAGGACACTCTTCCTAGATAATGAAATGTTCCCAATTGAGCAGGATTGTACTGCTGCATGCTGGGTAGGCTAGCCGACAAACTTAGTGAAACATGTTATTGACAGTGACCTACAACTACATTAGTACAGCTGTGATTGTTGTCAATCAGGGTTGGGGTAACTAATTAGAAAGTAACAGATTACTGTAATCAGATTACTTTTTCCTGTAACTACTGTAATGTAAGGAATTATGTCATCAGGGTCGAGATATGCCAAGAGTGCTGGTATATGATCAGATTTTCTAGAATATATTATGATCTAAGATGCAAAAACTGATCCTAGATCAGCACTTCTATGATTCCGGATAAATGATCTGGTTCTAGAAAGTAATTTAAAAGTACAGTAATTAGTAATCTGATTACTTTTAAGAAAGATGAATTAGTAAACTACTCTTAAGTACAATTTAGAGAAAGTAATTAGTAACTTTACTTAATTACTTTTATTAAGAAAACTGCCCAACACTCCATGGAAACAAAATGGAACAGATCAATGACAGTCAAGAGAGCATCAGGCTGTAAAAGTACAACCACTAAGATCGTACATTACTGCACTGAGACTGGCCAATGGGGGGGGGGGCGTGGTGGCCTGGAGGTCAAAGACGAGTAGGTTCACATCTCAATCCTGCCAAGGAAGATGGTGTGATGTGAACTGGCAGCTAAACAATTGTAAATATCAGTACCACTGGTCCACTGATGCACCCTCCGCTCTGACCCACTCTATCATGGCAACACCTCCCCCCAAGCGAACCTAGGCTACAGGAGGTGAAGAAAGTTTCAGTAAACCGAGAAATAAACTGTCGCTGATCACAGAACCTAAACACAGAGATCTAGAGGTGGTAACAAAAGTAGTACACTTTACTAGCAGCATGAGAGAAAAAAAAAAGTATTTTTTGAATTTACAGAAAAGTGCTGTGAAATGTTTCCTTACTTTCAAGAAACATTGTGTTCGCTCGACAATGAAGAGCATGTGTATATTTATATTTCAGTTTGTGGTGTGAACTTGTGGAATAATCTGGGCGTGGAGTTTAAACAAAGTACTAATATAAATCACTTTTAAAAAATATATACAAAAAACTATATTTTTAGGAAGTATATGGATGAGGAAGGGTTGTGTTAAAGGCCTCAGGGCTCACTATTGTTATTTTAATTTTCTTTAGACAGTGGATACTGGGTTGCACATTTTTCCATCCTCTATCTATTTCTAGCTTTTAGTTTTATTCCATATAATTTAAACCTCTTATGCACCATTTCAATACTCTTCATCTTCAACAAAGGAGCAACGCAACACTCTCCCTCTTCCCGTTTCCCTCCTTCTATTCATGTCTAGCTTCTTACTATCCCATAGAACGTTTCTAAACTAAATATTATTTACCTTTCTAAACTAAATATTTTAGCTGCTTTCAACAGACACACGCATTTCTTCTGAAAATGTAGCCTCCCTTGTATAGTTAGTACGCTTGCCGAGAGCAAGACCACTTGATCCTTTGCATACTTTGCTGTCAGCTCCTATTTCCGCCTCGTGTGTTCTATGTGCTACCGCACTTAAACAGTTTGAACAAGACACCTCAATCCGAGATCGTGATGTTTAGGAGTCCATGAGGTCTACGCTTGGAATTCGTTTCATGTTGCTAAACTTACATAAACGTTTACTTTTTTAAGCAGAGAATTTATATTAGAAGTCTCTGTAGCCTAGTTGTGAGTAAACATATTCTTAAGGCTCTAAAACGTTATATATATACTGTATATAGAGAGAGAGAGGATGCATAATAGGCCTACATACAGTAGAATGCACTAGTATTTAAAATAATACATTGTAATGTATTCTTGTGCGCGCCCTAAATCTGTCAGTAACATGCTTCATTGTTTGTGGTGCGCGTCCGACTTATTCGGCCTCTCACGACGGCTTTGAAAGAGTTCCAAAACAACCGTATTGATGTTCAGATGTTCAGAGCACCATAACGTGTAGATTTAGCCTGAGAAGCCGTTCTCACGCTCGCGTTGCAAGCAGCCTCGGCGCTGAACCCAGTCCCAGAGCCCCGGGGGACGCGGTCCCTCCCCGTCCCGTGAGCTCAGCTGCTTATCGGTTGCACCTGGACACCCCCCGGTCCCAGGAGTTTGACCTGCTGCGCTGTGTCAATTCCACCACCACACACACAGAGCCTGGGCCACGACCGTCCACCACCACACACACAGAGCCTGGGCCACAACCGTCCACCACCACACAGAGCCTGGGTCACAACCGTCCACCACCACACAGAGCCTGGGCCATGACCGTCCACCACCACACACAGAGCCTGGGCCACGACCGTCCAACACCACACACAGAGCCTGGGCCACAACCGTCCAACACCACACACAGAGCCTGGGCCACGACCGTCCAACACCACACACAGAGCCTGGGCCATGACCGTCCACCACCTGGGCCACGACCGTCCACCATCACACACACACAGAGCCTGGGCCATGACCGTCCACCACCTGGGCCACGAC
>NW_028176054.1:15000-27500 GCF_949987555.1 Borostomias antarcticus
TCCTCTGCCCCGCACCTACCCTCCTCTTCCTCCCCTACCCTCCTCTTCCTCCCCTACCCTCCTCTTCCTCCTCTTCCTCACCTACCCTCCTCTTCCTCACCTACCCTCCTCTTCCTCCCCTACCCTCCTCTTCCCTCCTCTTCCTCACCTACCCTCCTCTTCCTCCCCTACCCTCCTCTTCCTCACCTACCCTCCTCTTCCTCCCCTACCCTCCTCTTCCTCCCCTACCCTCCTCTTCCTCACCTACCCTCCTCTTCCTCTCCTACCCTCCTCTTCCTCCCCTATCCTCCTCCCCTCACCTACCCTCCTCTTCCTCACCTGCCCTCCTGTTCCTCACCTCCCCTCCTCTTCCTCCCCTCCCCTCCTCTTCCTCCCCTCCCCTCCTCTTCCTCCCCTACCCTCCTCTTCCTCCCCTCCTCCTCCCCTACTCTCCTCTTCCTCCCCTACCCTCCTCTTCCTCCCCTACCCTCCTCTTCCTCCCCTCCCCTCCTCCTCCTCCCCTACTCTCCTCTTCCTCCCCTACCCTCCTCTTCCTCCCCTACCCTCCTCTTCCTCCCCTACCCTCCTCTTCCTCCCCTACCCTCCTCTTCCTCACCTACCCTCCCTGCTCCACCTTTCCCGTGGGAGTTTGCAAAGCCAGAATAACCCTGAGGTCTTAGCTGGTCTGCTGCCAGAGACATTAAAGAAACTCCCCCCCCCACACACACACCCCCCACCCCCATGTGGTCCAGCTCCCCTCATCCCTCCCTCATCCCTCCCTCCTCCTCCCCCTCCAGCCCTCCTGATCATCAGCTCCTCATTTTAGTTCTTTTCTTTCAGTTTTCCCCTCTTCTGCCTTCCTCTACATTTCTGGTATTTTCCCCAATTTTATTCCCTCTCTCTCCCCGGGACTAAGATACGCTTTCTTTCCTCTATCTCTCTCTGGAACTCTCCTTCCCTCCTCTCCTTCCCCCCTCCTCCCCCCTCCTCTCCTCCTCTCCTTCCCTCCTCCCCCCTCCTCTCCTTCCCTCCTCTCCTCCTCTCCTTCCCTCCTCCCCCCTCCTCTCTTCCTCTCCTCCCCCCTCCTCTCCTTCCCTCCTCCTCCCTCCTCTCCTCCCCTCCCCTCCCCCCTCCTCCCCCCTCCTCTCCTTCTCTCCTTCCCTCCTCTCCTCCTCTCCTTCCCTCCTCTCCTCCTCCCCCCTCCTCTCCTTCTCTCCTCTCCCCTCCTCCCCCCTCCTCTCCTTCCCTCCTCCCCTTCCCTCCTCCCCATCCTCTCCTTCCCTCCTCCCCCCTCCTCTCCTCCCCCCTCCTCTCCTCCTCTCCTCCCCTCCTCTCCTCTTCTCCTCCCCCCTCCTCTCCTCCTCTCCTCCCCCCTCCCCTTGGACAGGAGGCAGAGACGAGGGAGGAGAACCAGCAGCCCTGGTCACATGATCCCCCTACGCCAGCGCTATTATCTCTAGATTGTCGAGCTGCCAATTTCAATTTATCCTCCTCTATTATCAGGCCTGAAATAAACGGCTAATTTGAAAAGTGGAAACCAAACTGTCCCCAACAGGAGGCGTGACTGACAGACTTTTGTCTCTGCCTTTCTGTGTTTCTCCTCGTCGCACCCCTCCCTCCCCCCCTCCCCTACCTCCCCTCCCTCCCCTCCCTCCCCTCCCTCCCCGCGCTTCACGGCTGTCATATTTCTTTAGTGCTGAAAGGTCAAGTGCTGCTCTGCCTCCCAGATCTGGTCGTGTCGGTGGATCCAGACCCTCCAGCATAATGGTAACAATGCCGCTCACTCCTTCCCTGGTGACACACGTCTGCTTCGCCCAGGAATATATCTGTCTCCTTTATGGGGCCTCGCTCCTCCCCGACATGTCCTCGCCTCAACCTGCTGATCTGTTCTCAGATCAGATCTCAGCTCCTCCGACGCCAGGAGGACCCCAGTCTACCGGCCCCTGACTCCTCCCACTCCCCTGGCCCCTGACTCCTCCCACTCTACCGGCCCCCTGACTCCTCCCACTCTACCGGCCCCCTGACTCCTCCCACTCTACCGGCCCCCTGACTCCTCCCACTCCACTGGCCCCTGACTCCTCTCACTCCACCGGCCCCTGACTCCTCCCACTCCACTGGCCCCTGACTGTCCTGTCCTCTCCTCCACCGGCCCCCTGACTCCTCCCACTCCACCAGCCCCTGACTCCTCCCACTCCACCGGCCCCCTGACTCCTCCCACTCTACCGGCCCCTGACTCCTCCCACTCCACCAGCCCCTGACTCCTCCCACTCCCCGGCCCCTGACTCCTCCCACTCCACCGGCCCCTGACTCCCCCCTCCTCCCAGGACTAGGGGGAGGGGCTGCGCTGTCATCAGTCCAATCCACTTTATTTCTATAGCACATAAAAAAAAAAAAAAGATTTCCAAAGTGCTGCACACAGAGAACACTGTCAGACACTAAACATTATAAAACACAAAAACACAAAACTGTTAACAGCTAAACACTAAAATAACAAAAATGTTAACAGCAAACACACAGTGACTCAAGACAAAACAACACAAGAGCTCGAGACAATACAAACACACAGACACGATTCGCATCCAGCTGTAGACGCACACAACACACACAAAATGACAATAAAGCACATAGACAAGTAGAGCATGGCTCACACTGAATCAAAAAGCCAGAGAGAAGAGGTGTGACTTCAGACGAGACTTGAGGGTTTAGAGAGAGAGCCTCAGTAAAGATAAAGGATGAAGGATGACTGAAATATGGAATAAAACATGAAAAAGCTTCAAAAAGTACAGTGAAATATTCTCGAAGTGTAAGGACTTTAAAACAGCACTTTGAGTGAATTTGATTCCAACAACGTCGAGCGATACTACAGGCGAGGCAGCTCAGAGTCGAGTTTCTCACTTCAAAAGTGTCTCTTTCAGGTGAACCTCATCACAAACAAACAGCGCAGTGGAACAGTTTACCCACCGCGATTCCTCTGTTGGTTCTGTTTATGTCCAGATTGTCTGTTTACCCAGAAACCTCGGGGTGTTTCCCATGACATCATCACCAACAGGCCTTGAGAGATCTGAGCGGATCCTTTTGAGGGTTGACCCCCACACACACACACACACACACACACACACACACACACACACACACACACAAACGACCTCATCACCACTGCATTCCGTCCGCCCCCCCCCACCCCACGCTGTCTCTCCCCCTCGGCCATGTTAACACCCTATCGCCCCCCCCCCCCCACCCCACCGCCCCCCCTCCCACCCCGCCCTGCCCATACCTATTGTTCCCCGGTCAACATGGCAGCCCCGTCAGACAAGAGCATCATCTTTCATCCAGGAGACTAGCTTACCCCCCTCTTGTGTCAGATCCTTTCAGAGCCGAGGCCTGCTGGCTACAGGCGTTACACCGCTGGTTTCTGTCATCAGTTTCATCTCCTCGCACCTCCCCAACACACTCACCAGGATTGGGGTATTATGAACAGGGCATTGAGTCTGAAGAGATGGGCTCGGTCGGAGTCAAGTGTTAGCAGTAGCTCCAGGTTATCTTTGTTGACTTTATGTTGAGTAAGTAATTACTACAAGGTTACTGGTCAGATTTGGCTACCATGTTTCAACATGTGGTTTAAATCAGTACATGGGCATGTTTAGACGTGGTTATTAACATTAGTAAATGAGCTACCATGTTTAAACGTGGTTATTAACATTAGTAAATGGGCTACCATGCGTTAACATGTGGTTATTAACATTAGTAAATGGGCCTCCATGCTTGAACATGTGGTTATTAACATTAGTAAATGGGCCCTATTTGGCTGAGGCAGAGCGTAATATCTAGAATAGAGGAGAAGCACGTAAAAAACCTTATAGATGAAATGACTGTTTTGCAAACAATGCAAACATGTGAAGCAAGCATTGATATTTCAGACAGATTTTGAGTTTCCCCTCTATTCTAGGTATTTGGTAAACTGCACACACTCTTGATTCAGGTACAGACACCTGTTAGTGTGATAGATCCAGTATTGGCATCCTATTCTGTATATATTTATTTAGCAGGTGTACAATTAAGTAAGAATCACACACGATTGTAAATGTAACTGGTGTTGATGTGAAGTATTTAGGATTTGCACCTGGACAACTAGGCAGGAAGGGGTCAGAAACGCAGAGGTCATATACGGTACAAGGGTCATAGGTCACCTCCTGAGGCCCTTCGATATATATAGCGGAGAGCTTTGCTGAAACATGTTCTCCGAGTCTGTTGACGCGAGCGCCATCTTGTATGAGCTGTGTGCTGGGCCAGCAGGGTCAAGGCAGCGGACGGCAACAGGATGAATGAATGACTGATGAATGTGAAAGAGTGAGTGTCTTGCTGTAATGCTACGTCATCTGTATTGTACTTTGTTTTACTTATTATGTCTGTTGTTTTTATCTGTTACCTGTTTACAGAGACTGCAGATGCAAATTAGCCTAAGGCTAACTCTGGTGCGATGCATCAAATGTTTTTACATTTATGTTTTAATTGCACATGGTCCCTTCCAAATAAAATAAAATTGAAATGAAATGATGGACAAACTGACCAAGGCTCTGCCCCAGTAAACAGGATTAATTGTGTTTTCTGATCTACATGTATTCATGTATACGACTGGTCCACTGAAAAAACAAGCCCTCCATTGAAAAGTATTTGATGTACTTTATGACAACAAGTCTGAGAGGCGAACCAAACAGACCCGCCGTTGCCATGGAGAAACGAACTCCCAGAGGACTCTTTGGCATCTTCAGATAAAGGGAGAAAAGTTCTATTCAAGGACAAAAATCACCACAAGGCTTTTTGTAATGTATGTAAAACCAGTATTGTCTAGTCCTCGTGAAATATCTGGGGTATGTAACTGAAAGCAGAAAAAAAAGCGGTAATATTATGCCGAGGTATTGTTTACAATTCTAAAATATTTCCGTGGACAGAGGCACTACCTGTCCTTGCTCTCTTTTAACGAGTAAGAAGATATTACTTCTCTTGTTAATGTTGCTACTTAGCCTATGGCACATTTTTAGCTTGGATGCCTGAGCTATCTGTTTCGAATCCTGCGTCCACTCTTTCAAAATGTATGACTTCATTCTTTGGCCTTATGTGAGTTAAAGGAGCTTTCTGCCATGACAGGAACAGTGCATTCTGATGAAGTGGGGTTATCTCTTTTAACAGCTGACTTAGTAGTGGTAGTAGTAGTAGTAGTAGTAGTGGTAGTGCTAGTGGTAGTAGTAGTAGTGGTAGTAGTAGTAGTAGTAGTAGTGGTAGTGCTAGTGGTAGTAGTAGTAGTAGTAGTAGTAGTAGTAGTAGTAGTGGTAGTGCTAGTGGTAGTAGTAGTAGTAGTAGTAGTAGTAGTAGTAGGCGTAGTAGTAGTAGTAGTAGTAGTAGTAGTAGTAGTAGTAGTAGTAGTAGTGGTAGTAGTAGTAGTGGTAGTAGTGGTAGTAGTAGTAGTAGTAGTAGTAGTAGTAGTAGTAGTAGTAATAGTAGTAGTTGTAGTAGTAGTAGGTGAAAGAAAGAAAATAGACTTTTCTTGAATCTTTAAGAACATAGAAATAGAATACAAATGCCTGTTTGTCCATTTTTGTACTTTCGTATTTAGCAGAACTAGTGCAGTGCCCGTTCAGGAGGTAGAGCGGATCGTCCAATGATCGCAGCGTCGACGGTTCGAATCCCGGCTCCTCCTGATGACATGTCGAAGTGTCCTTGGGCAAGACATTGAACCCCAAATTGCTCCAAAATAAGCAGGTTGGCACCTTGCATGGCAGCTTCCGCCATTGGTGTGTGAATGTGTGAGTGAATGTGTGAATGAGGCTTAGTTCACACGGCAGGTCTTAATGCTTAATTCCGATTTTTTACACAGATCCGATTGTTTTGTTTAGCGGTTCACAAAACTTTTTAAAATAACCTAAGTGACCTATATTTGACCTATATTTGACCTATATTTGACCTATATTTGACTCCCGTGTGAACAGCCCACGGCCCTGACCAGACCCGCATGCACAGAAGAACAATAACAAAGACGTCAGGACGTCACGCGCAGCGCACTGAGGCACACAACCCCAAACACTACACAACAGTGCGTGCTGTTCAACGTAAGGCGAAGGTCTAACGGTAAAGATTAACGTAAGCGCTCTCTTATTGCAGGGTAGACGGTGTTACCGGTAACACCGGTGTTGTCATGGATTTATTAGTTGGTGGGAAAAAAATCCACACCGTGAAAAATCCACTCCCTTTTACCACGAGCCAGGGTCTCACTCCCAGGGTCTCACTAGCCAGGGTCTCACTCCCAGGGTCTCACTCCCAGCCCCAACCAAAACAATAATTCCCTCGTCCCATCTTTAGTCCAAGCATGGGACACCCCCCCACCCCCCCCCCCCCCTTCCTTATCCCCTCTGTCCTCTCTACTCCACCTTTATCTTCAGCTAAGTAACTTTAATTGTCCTGGGAAAGTCATGGTTGGCCAGCGGGGTACAAAGCACCAGTTGATAATGAATGTTGCACACGGGGATTACAGGACATGGTGAGTAGCCTGACGAGAAAGCCTGTGACAGAGAGAGTGTGTGATCTTCCTGCCTAGCCCAGACTGTGTGTGTGTGTGTGTGTCTGTGTGTGTGTGTGTGTGTGTCTCATCATGTGCGCCCACACACACCCACCAACACACACACACACACTCAGTTCTGTTTCAAAATGCATGAGAATGTGGGCAGGAGGTTTCAGGTTATTGTTATGAAACGGGGTAACAGGGGGGGTGTGCTAAGAGGGGAGCCACCCATGGAGCTCATGCCCACCGTCCTCTTCCCTCTCTGGGAGGGAGAATGAACCGAGAGTGGGCGGAGTCACGGGAGCTCCAGCCGGGCCAGGTGTGAGGCTGGGGGCTATGCATGTAAAAACATGAGGCAGTGCACTCCACACACACGCCCGGGCGCTCACACACACACACACACACACACACACACACACACACACACACACACACACACACACACACACACACACACACACACACACACACACTGCTCATTACCTGGTTGGAAACAATGTGCTGGCTGTTAGAAGAAGAAAAGATCAATCACAAGCAAACAGAGACAAAAGGCTAAAGGCTACAGCCAAGCCAGGCTAAATGTATATATAATTGGCTACACCTGCTTGTTGACACAAACAGCCTACTCCTCCAAACGGTGCATCATGTGTCTACAAATCAATATATAGACCATGCAGACATGGTGAGGAGTTTGAGTTGTTGTTCAACCAAACATGAGAATAAGTCGTGTGATCTAAGCAACGTTGACTGTGGTGGTTGGTGCTGGATGGTTGTGGTTCCAGCATCTCTCAAACAGATGGCCTTCTGGGATTGGCACGGAGAATCTCGCGACAATAAGACAAACGGTGAGCAGCACTTCTGTGGGCGGAGACACCTTGTTACTGAGCCCAGATAGCAAGCGGATCTGGGCCATATACAGGCCAGATCTGGCCCTTGTGGCTTAGTTCCGGCCCATATATATATATATATATAAATATATATATAAATAAAGCTTTGATTGATTGATTGATATATGGCCCAGAGTCATTACACATCCGCTTGCTATCTGGGAGGGAGGTCAGAAATGCTCAAACTTACTTTACAGCCTGATTCTAAAAATGATTAAATTATTATTTTTTTTGTCATCAATCTACACACAATATTATCATAATGACAAAGTGAGGTGAGTGTTTTTTGGGGGGTTTGTTTTTTTAATTTATTTTTTTGCATATGTATAAAAAAAAAAAAAAGTGAAATATCACATTTACATATTAAGTATGCAAATCCTTTACTGAGTTTTGTCGAGGCACCTCTGACCGCGATGTGATGCTACAGGCGTGGCACTCCTAGATTTGGGGAATTTCTCCCATTCTTCTGTGCAGATCCTCTCACGCTCTGTCAGGTTGGATGGGGAGTGTCGGTGCGCAGCTATTCTCAGGCCTTCCCAGAGACGTTCGGATGGGGTTCAAGTCTGGGCCCTGGCCGGGCCGCCCTAGAACATCCACAGACTTGTCCCGAAGCCGCTCCTGCATTCTTATATCCGCGTCTTTTATTGCACCGTTTCACCAACAACAACCTGAGTTTAGAGCCTGAACAAGCACGTTTCAGAGACATGCTGTAGATTCAAGCTCTCCAACTGGCTACAAAGCATGAATGAAAAATCAATAAAGACGAGGAGGAGGTGGAGGAGGTGGAGGAGGAGGAGGAGAGAGAAGTGGAGGGTTCATATCAGGTCTTGCCCTCTGGCTCTGAGGCAGAAGCCTGGCTGCCTGTCTTTCATCATGAGCATGCCAGATCAGAACAGGGCTCACACATCACCTCCTCCTCATCCTGTGTGTGTGTGTGTGTGCGCGTGTGTGTGTGTGTGTGTGTGTGTGTGTGCGTGTGTGTGTGTGTGTGTGTGTGTGTGTGTAAGGAGAGGGCACATGAGGGCCCAGACTGCCTGCGAGCGCCCCCCACGCAGACGAGCAGGGGCAGCTCCTGGCAGCAAGTATGTGTTCCTGTGTGTGTGTGTGTGTGAGGGAGGGAGTGAGTCAGCCAGCCTGGGCACATCCTCCCCCCCCCCCCCCCCCCCGTCTCTCTCTACCCCCCCTCCCTCCCCCCCGATCCTCTCTCCCTCCCTCCTCCCTCCCTCTCATCCTCAGACAGCAGTCAGTAGCTGGGGGCCCCCGGGGCGGCTGGCGTGGAAGCTGTATTGATCCTCTCCAGCTATGGGGGCGGACGTACCAACACCCCCCCGCCGGTCCTCCCTCCCCCCAGCCCTCCTCACCCCCGGAGGGAGCGAGGCACGGGGGAGGGAGGGGGCGGGAGAGGGCGGGTTTCACCTGCCGTGACTCCTCAAACGCTGTTTCGCTCCGATCACCTCCGGGGCCTCTGCAACGACCCCAACACAACACAAACAGACTCTTTGCGTCGCGAGCGTAAATGTTTCAGCGAGTTTTCCATCTTTATTTCCGATTCTCAGCAGGGAAATGGAGGGATGACTGATCCTAGCGCACAGCAAGGAGGGGACTTGAGACACGACTCGGCTCCGATCACCCTCACCTGATATCAAGGGCGTAGGTTTGCGTATGGACGGTCGGGACATGTCCCTACCAACATGTTGGGAGGCCCAAATTGTCCCTACCCACTTTTAAGCAACCTTGTTCGCATTATCTTTGGAGTGCACTTATATTAGATCATTTAGATGGCCTTCCCATAGTAAGGAAGGACAGAATTGGTACCATTTTGAGTGAGTTAGTTTGCATTATGTTCAGAGTTACATTAGACTGTTAGCTTAACCCTTTCCTCCACCGTGAATGTGCCATCCCAGTATTTAAAAAAATATATTTTTAAACTCACATTTGATTGGCTCATTTGGCTGAGATAGATTGTTGTATTTTGGCTGGATCTGAAGAGAGAGAGAGAGAGAGAGAGAGAGAGAGAGAGAGAGAGAGAGAGAGTGGAGGCACGCAGCAGAAGCCGAGAGAGAGAGAGAGAGTGGAGGCACGCAGCAGAAGCCGAGAGAGAGAGAGAGAGAGAGAGAGAGTGGAGGGATGCAGCAGCAGCCGAGAGAGAGAGAGAGAGAGAGAGAGAGAGAGAGAGAGAGAGAGAGAGAGAGAGAGAGTGGAGGGATGCAGCTGCAGGCAGGATGTGATACACTAAGAACATTGTATTAGTATTATTCAATTTCATAAATATATGAATATTTAAGAGGTTTAACCTCTCGTCCCCAGCAAAAATTGTGTATGCAGGCTACACTGTTATATGGTCCCTACCAATGTTGAAACCAAACCTACCCCCCTAGCCTGATACCCACCCCTGGAGGGGGGAGCGGGGGGGCACTGTTACTCCAGCCAGCTCACACACACGGTTTGAAGTTCCTCTCCCATCGCAGGGTTCAGGTCAGAGTTAGGCTAACGCCGACCCTAACCTGACCACACGCTGCGTGCCCACTAACCCCCCCCTCCCGCATGGACCACTCCCCCCTCCTTCACGGAAACCTTCCACTTCCCTCGCGCCCCACAGCACGGACGCCACGCCCCGGACTCTTGTTTACCCCTTTCCCCCACGAGATCCAAACAAGCGTCTGGGGCATTTTGGGCAGCGTTCCCCTGTGTTGTCTGGGTGCGCTGGCGCGCGGTGTCATTCCCCGCGTGGCACGGACATGTGCACAAAAACACACAAACACACACACACACACAAAAACACAAACACACAAACAAACAAACACACACAAACACACACAATTCTACTAATCAGACCTTGCATAATAGGAAGTCATTGCACAAAATACATATTCTGATATTGTGAAAATCAACATGAAGGTTCCAGTTTCCGTCTCTGCATCATATGTCCCTCCGCTAGTAATGGTGCTGTCATCATTAGCCCCTATGGTCCTGCTAAACCCTGTCTGGAGGGGGTTGGGGTACTAGGCAGGACTACTGTGGGGGCCTGTCTGTTACAACCACCCCCCCCCCCCAAAAAAAAAAAAGACAAAAAGAAAGATAGGAGGTGAAGAGGGAGGTTATGTCATAGCTCACATGGCAGTGCAATGTTAGACAGGCCGACGCCCCCCCCTCTCTCTCTCTCTCTCTCTCTCTCTCTCCCGCCACACACACAAACACACTCTCTCTCTCTCTCTCCCTCCACACATACAAACACACACACTCTCTCTCTCTCTCCCGCCACACATGTAAACACACTCTCTCTCTCTCTCTCTCTCTCTCTCTCTCTCCCCCCACACATACAAACACACACTCTCTCTCTCTCCCGCCACACACACAAACACTCTCTCTCTCTCTCCCCACACACACAAACACACACGCCCCCCATGCCCCCATGCCCCCCTCCCTCTCTCTCTCCCCCCACACACACACAAACACACGCGCCCCCCTGCCCCCTCCCCTGGCGCGGGGGCATGCAGAGGGTGGGAAAGGGCGTCCGAGGCACGCGCCAGATAACGTCACGCACTAAACCACCAGGCCCTCCACAAACATCCGGGAGGGTTTCACGTGTTAACAGGATCCTGGTGACACGCAGCACAACCCCCCCCGCAACCTGTACACACCACTGTGTGTGTGTGTGTGTGTGTGTGTGTGTGTGTTCACTCCATTGGACACACTACTGTATTCAACGTTCATTCAGGCTTTCTTCCCTTTCGCTCTGCGCTGTTATCCTCGACTAATTATGTTATGTATGTCAGAGAATACTGTGTGTGTGTGTGTGTGTGTGTGTGTGCGCGCGCCTGCATGCATGCGTGTGTGCATGTGTGTGTGTTCAATAGTGTGTTAAATAGTGTGCAATAGTGTAGCAGCATCCTGAGCTCTCTTACAGAGGCCATCATGTGCCATAACTGACTACTCACACACACACACACACACACACACACACACACACACACACACACACACACACACACCATGGTGCGATAGCAGCTTCTCAGGATCTTCCTAGCACCCAGGACTCCAATGCAAGGCCTCAGTCCATCTGCCTTTGTGGAAGAGAGACTTTGTCTTGTCTCTTTGTGGAAGAGAGACGTTGCTTGTCTTGTCTCTTTGTGGAAGAGAGGCTTTGTCTTGTCTCTTTGTGGAAGAGAGACTTTGTCTTGTCTCTTTGTGGAAGAGAGACTTTGCTTGTCTTGTCTCTTTGTGGAAGAGAGACTTTGTCTTGTCTCTTTGTGGAAGAGAGACTTTGTCTCGTCTCTTTGTGGAAGAGAGACTTTGCTTGTCTTGTCTCTTTGGGGAAGAGAGACTTTGCTTGTCTTGTCTCTTTGTGGAAGAGAGACTTTGCTTGTCTTGTCTCTTTGTGGAAGAGAGACTTTGCTTGTCTTGTCTCTTTGTGCAAGAGAGACTTTGCTTGTCTTGTCTCTTTGTGGAAGAGAGACGTTGCTTGTCTTGTCTCTTTGTGGAAGAGAGACTTTGTCTTGTCTCTTTGTGGAAGAGAGACTTTGCTTGTCTTGTCTCTTTGTGCAAGAGAGACTTTGCTTGTCTTGTCTCTTTGTGGAAGAGAGACTTTGTCTTGTCTCTTTGTGGAAGAGAGACTTTGCTTGTCTTGTCTCTTTGTGCAAGAGAGACTTTGCTTGTCTTGCTGTGCAGCCTAGATACATGAGGCCTGATATGAATGCGTTGTCATGATCAGATAGTAGCAGATAAGCTGCCATGTGTGAGGGTTATGGTTAGAGAACACGATAACATGTCCCATCTGCCCAGTGATTTGTATGGAGCCCCTCTGGTGACATAGAAAGAATATATATATATATACCGTGGTCACGTTTTACTACGTTGTGCGCTCGCAATACTATTACGTGGGCACGAGATACAATTCGTTCCCACGTTTTGTTTAACTCGTTCCCACGATTTGGTTAACTCGTGGCCACGAAATATTAATATTTATAACCTTGCTCACACTAGAGGATTAAAGATAAACGTCTAACCGATTTCAAAATGGGGTTGCATCACACACATACAGTAAGGAGAATGTTAACAGATGTTCTTCTCGCAAATCTCAA
>NW_028176053.1:0-3000 GCF_949987555.1 Borostomias antarcticus
GGGGTGGACTGGGTGACTGGGAGGACTGAGTGGTCTGGCTGGACTGGGTGGACTGGGTGAACTGGTTGACTGGGTGACTGGGTGAACTGGGTGACTGGGTGGACTGGGTGAACTGGGTGAACTGGGTGAACTGGGTGACTGGGTGACTGGGTGACTGGGTGGACTGGGTGACTGGGTGAACTGGGTGACTGGGTGGACTGGGTGAACTGGGTGACTGGGTGACTGGGTGGACTGGGTGACTGGGTGACTGGGTGACTGGGTGGACTGGGTGACTGGGTGACTGGGTGACTGGGTGAACTGGGTGAACTGGGTGACTGGGTGTACTGGGTGGACTGGGTGAACTGGGTGTACTGGGTGGACTGGGTGGACTGGGTGAACTGGGTGACTGGGTGAACTGGGTGGACTGGGTGACTGGGTGGACTGGGTGAACTGGGTGACTGGGTGACTGGGTGGACAAGGTGGACTGGGTGAACTGGGTGACTGGGTGGACTGGGTGGACTGGACGTTGAAGACGCCACCATTTCTGTCCTATTCAAGTCAGCCTGCATTCCTGTTGGATGGGATCATGTAAAGCACAGCACTTTGTCGCGTCGCGTCAGCCAAACTATAATGCCTCTTTCTGTCCATGGTATGTGTGTGTGTGTGTGTGTGTGTGTGGGTGTGCGTGTGTGTTTATGTGTGATGTGTATGTCTGTGCACGTGCGTGTGTGTGTGTGTGTGCATGCTACACATAGTGTCCTGCATTGTATTGAGAGAGAGGGTAAGTGCTGACATGCTACTGTGTTGCAAGGCCACCACTAGAGGGCGCTACCACACACGCACACTATAAAGACTGGAGCGCTGCATCAGAACCAGAACCACAACCAGAACCAGAACTACTTCTACCCTCTGCTCTCATTCACCTGCTCATGTACAGTGAAAGACAGACAGACAGACAGACAGAAAGACAGAAAGACAGACAGACAGACAGATAGATAGATAGATAGATAGATAGATAGATAGATAGATAGATAGATAGATAGATAGATAGATAGATAGATAGAGAGATAGGATAATTTGTTTCCAAAATGTTATTAGATTATCAGTTCAAGTTATTACATACATCTTTAATGAAAAGTCAGCATAGGTACCCAGTAAATAATGTAATAACCAGCTTATATGTGCAAACCCTTAATACCCACCAGACCACACCAATATCAAATCAAATCAAATCAAACTTTATTTGTATAGCGCATTTCATACACACAGGCAACACAATGCGTTTGACAGAAAGCAATACCAGTTCACCCGGGGGCCAGAAAAGTGAGCTGTAATAATTCTTCCCTGACCTCTCTCAATGAGACGATCGAGCAAGCTCCTGGAAAATGTTTGTCTATTGGCTAAGAACATTTACAGAACAATAAACATGGGCTAGATACTTCATAGGAGAGACATATATCACTACTGATAATAACTATAAGTAGAGTATACAAATACTTACAGAGATGTTGCCTAAATGGTCGGCCATTATGTGTTAGCTATCCCTGTAGTCTCTAATAGGATATTGAAGTGAATCATATAACAAAGCACAAGAAGCACTAAAGAATATATAGTAAACTAGGTATAGCCGCTAAGCAGAAGTGGGAAGACAGGAAGCAGAGAGCCAAGAGTAAATAAAGGGTGACTTGATAGGGACAGCTGGCGACACATAGTGGGATGGAGCTGGACTCCAGGATGGCAGGGGGCCTTTCCAGGAGCCATTAGGAGGACCTTGGCCGAGGAAAAGGGACTTTCCGGGACCTGGGTGTAGTACAAAAGGGGGAGACACTAGGGAGGAGAATAACAATACCCAGCCAGACCCCACCAATACACACCAGACCACACCAATACACACCAGACCACACCAATACCCACCCAGACAACACCAATACCCACCAGACCACACCAATACCCACCCAGACCACACCAATACACACCCAGACAACACCAATACACACCCAGACCACCAGAACACACCAATACTCACCAGACCACACCAATACATACCAGACCACACCAATACACACCAGACCACACTAATACCCACCAGACCACACCAATACTCACCAGACCACACCAATACTCACCAGACCACCAGACCATACCAATACTCAGCAGACCACACCAATACTCACCAGACCATACCAATACCCACCAGACCACACCAATAGGCTCTGTGCACAAGCTCCACTACTTCCTGCAATTCTACAGGCATATTTATTTCCTGTCCTATACTATTGGATGGAAGTGATTACACACCTGATCAATCACTTCCATCCAATGGTATAGGACAGGAAATAATTATGCCTGTAGAATTTCAGGAAGTAGTGGAGCTTGTGCAAAGAGCCTATACCCACCCAGACCACCAGACCCCACCAATACTCACCAGACCACCAGACCAGACCAATGCAGAGTAATGACTCTTTGGAGAAGCCCTCCTGGGGCTGTCCTGGACCGCCCCCCATCCATCTCCCTCACTGAACCCAGAAAGACTCGGCTGAGAAGCTGGTACTGAAACCAGAACGGTACCTGATCCGATGACCTGAAATTATAAGCAGATGACATCTGACCTTCAGATTCAGACCTGATTCCATAACCCATCTGAGAAACACACACACACACACACACACACACACACACATGACAGGTATGGAGCGGCGCCAAATGGCCGGTTCAGCATCATCATTTACCTGCTGCGTTTCCATGGTGACGTGTCCCCAGAGCGGAGGCCTCGGTCCCACATGATCTGTCTCCCTGAATATGCACCTATCTGCACCATCTGGCACAAAACACACACACACACACACACACTGTGACGGCCCTCTGGCCCTCTATGGGTAACCCTGTGTGTTTGCCAATCAGGACAATTCGGGACAGCTGCCATATCCTGTGTGGCCATAAAGGGCGCTCCAGGCCACACGCTTGTGTGCTCCACCAGCACCATTATTCTGTCTTTGTTTGGTTATGCTACACCATACAACA
>NW_028176052.1:0-6142 GCF_949987555.1 Borostomias antarcticus
AGTCTAGGATTTGTCTTAATTTGAATTACGATCACATTCTAAACCGACCACACCACACCATACTGTAGGTCGTTAACATACCTGTTATTCTTTTATTGACACTGCAGGGCGTCACGGAAACCGTACTGTAGCTAGAGAGATGATTGACAGACAGGTTGACCAATCAACAGTGAGGTAAATCTCTCCATCTCAACTTGTGAAGAACAAGATTTTCACGACAGTAAAGCCAGGTAGAAGGTAAAGGAGACAGAATCATCTACTGTTAAATACAGCACAATATCTGGATGTTCTACTGGGAAAGTGCAAAGAGTAAATCTATTTTTCTTTGTTTTAAATGAATGATCCAATTGATTAAATAAAATTCTTTAAAGGACCATACCAGTCTAAATATGATTTGATGTCTTTAAACTAGTCACCCAACGGATATCACATTACCGCAATAAATTTTCCGAAACAAAGCTTGCGTTAAAAATATTTGCATTTTCATGTTTTACTTACATTTCAGAAGTTGAACGTGGTGGCTTTAAAACCTATTTTTAAATGTGTCCCTCGTTGCGCTGATGAACTCACCTGGTTAGTTTCAAATCATTTTCAGTAGTTCTTATTTTCGTTTTAACCGTCTTTGCACAGCCGACGCCAACGGTCTGTCTTCTTCCTGTTTACATGGCGGCCGTTGCTAGGAATTCTGGGTAGAGTTCAACAGATTCAAATGAAATAAAAAATAAAAACTACTGAAAATTATTTGAAACTAACCGTGACGAGTTTCTCAGCGCAACCAGAGAGCAGTTTAAACATATGTTGTAAAGCCATCACGTTCAACTTTTGAAATGTAAGTAAAACGCGAAAATGCAAATGGCTGCATTTCCCGATAAATGACCTTCTTAAGGAACCCTTCTTAAGCAACCCTTTGTATGGGAGTTAAGAAGTACTTTGGAGTTAAGTGCTTAACTCATTCGGGAAACCCGGCCAATATCTTTTAACATGAGCTTTGCTTCGGAAAATGAATTGCGGTAATGTGATTACGTTGAGTGACTAGTTTAAGGAGAAATCATATTTAGACCGGTATGGTCCTCTAAGCTTGCCAAACCAGCCCAGACCTGTGTGAGCAACAGTACTATATACACACACACACACACACACACACACACACACACACACACACACACACACACACCCTTGTGTAAACAGAGTATTATTAACACTAACAACAAGAGTGAGGAGAGATTTTAATGATCCTTCAGATATTTAGGATCAAAACCTTCATCTGGCCAGTTAAATGTAGAGTGGGAAACGGCACACACATGCTCAGTCATGATTAGGCTGTAAATCTCTGGCGTATTTTAATGATCATTTAATATTAGATACTCAAGATAAAAGTCTTATTAATGTTAAATAAGGGATGAATCATCAGTTGGGAAGGTCAGTACATACAGAAGCTCTTTTCTCCAGGAGAGAGATGTGCAGAACAGACAATCAACGCTGCTTTCACACGCAGATTACATCTAATCTGATTCATCTCAGATTAGGAGACTATGCTTAATCTGCGTGTGGGAAACAGAGTTCACAGAGACAAGACACTTTAAAAATGGGACCCTCTTCTGGGCAGATCAAATACATGAAATGTAGATATACTAGATTAAATAGCATTTGAGGTACGTTTGATTTAACTCACAGTTCCTTACTTTCGGGGACTCTTCCATTGGCTTCGCTGCACTGCGGAAACTAAATCAAACGCACCCGCAAGTATTTGAAAATTGTATTTGACCCAGGTCCACAGATCAGCACCTTCCTTAATCGGGGAAACCGGAGGTATGGAATGCATACATTCACAACAAGGGAACTGGTGTTAAAAAGCAACGTACTGTAAATCACATGTGGTAAACTCAGCTCACACCAACGGAGAGACAGGCCGATCGGTAACCGCGGACGCGGAGTTAAAATAAAAAAAAAAGAGGGCGGTATGCAGATGAGATCAACGGGGTCGGGGTGAGAGGCACGCCGCTCCCTTCTGAGGGGGTCAGGTGACCCCTTCTCACGGGGTCAGTCAGCTCAGTGTGGCTGGCGCTCGCTAGGACGCTACTGTCATGGGTTCAAATCCCCCATCTGAGCATGAAAGAAGGAGGGGTGGGGTGGGGGGGGTGGGAGAGGGAGGGGTGGGGGGGTGAAGGAGAGGAGAGGGAGGGGGGGGGGGGGTTGGGGGGTGAAGGAGAGGGAGGGGGGGGTGAAGGAGGGGTGGGAGGGGGGGGTGAAGGAGAGGGAGGGGGGGTGAAGGAGAGGGAGGGAGGGGGGGGGGAGGGGTTGGGGGGTGAAGGAGAGGGAGGGGGGGTGAAGGAGAGGGACAGGGAGCAACAGAGAGAGAGAGACAGGAAGAGATGGGGAGCGACGGAGGCAGACGCGGGCCGGGATTGGCCGAGGCCAGACGAGACCAGACGCACGCCACGGACGCCGCCTCCCGTCTGTAACCGTCACTATGGTTACCTCGACTCCGCCTACAGTCGACCGCCCCTCCCCGCGTCCAGAACACCACACACACTTCCTCCACAATGAACCTCATCATCATCACAAGATCCCTCGCTCATTCCACAAACGTATAAATAACTAGTTGATTCTTTTCATCATACAATATAATATATATATGTATATATATATATATATACACACGAGATCAATACAAACCAGATAACAGAGAGTGTGCCATCAATGAAGGAGAAATAAAAACCACACAGCAAGCAAAACCAAAACACGACATCGTACGGGTCTCTCCTGTGAGTACCGGGCGGACGGTCTCTCTCCTGCTGCGGGATATCATGTCCTTTCCTCCGCCTCCTCCGCTTCTCTCTCCCTCGCCCGCCCCGCCTCCTGCCGTAGATCTCTCTCTCGGACCTCTGGTCTCTCCGCGCCGTCCGGGAGAGAGCGTGGGCGGAGTCCGGGAAGAGCAGAGCCAATCGGAGTCCGAGCCAACAGACAGGAAGTGGTGCGTCACATACAGTAAGTAGAGCGGTGGCCGACGGACTAACCCTCTCTCCTTCTCCATCCATCCATCCATCCCTCCATCCTCCTCTGATATCTGTCCATGAGGGTGGGGGGGTGCAGAAGACTGAGACCCACAGAGGAGAGGAGGAGGGAGGGAGAGACGAGTGGAGGAGGAGGAGGAGGAGGAGGCGATGGGAAGGGAAAGAGTCCTGATGGAGCCAGGTGTGATAACAGCAAGAAGCTGAGGCTGGGGGAGAGAGACACTCCAGCGTTTAGACCGAGCCCTGGACATAGGGGCGGAGGGCAGGACGGGGCCAGGTGTCCAGGAGTTAGACCTAGCCCAGGAAGCAGGGAGATGGAGCAGGAGAGGAAGGGCCAGGTGGTCCAGGAGGTAGACCTATCCCGAGGCTTGGGCAGCTCCCCCGGGACTGGAGTCTTTGCTGAGACGGACTAACTCCTGAGACAGAAGCTCCAGGTCCTAGGAAACAAGGAGAGAGGAGAGGAAACGTTGTTGTTGACACAGCAAGGTCACCGACGCTGAGCTACTTCTGCTTCTTGGCAGGGCGGTACCCCCCACTGTGAGTGATGAACTGGTCAGCTCGGGGAGTGGACAGGGAGGCAGGGGGGGAACGGACGAGGGGGGAAGTATTTGGAGGACGGACCAGAGGGGGAAGCATTAAGCTGCCGGACCAGGGGAATCATTACACAGACGGACTAGAGGAGGAAGCTTTTGGAAGACGGACCCAGGAAAGCTCTGGGCTCCATGCTGTGTTGTGTTGTGTTGGACTATGTTGTGTTGTACTATCCTAGTCTATTCCTGTCCTATCCTAGTCTATTCCTGTCCTATCCTAGTTCCTGTCCTATCCTAGTCTGTTCCTGTCCTATCCTAGTCTATTCCTGTCCTATCCTAGTCTATTCCTGTCCTATCCTAGTCTATTCCTGTCCTATCCTAGTCTATTCCTGTCCTATCCTAGTGTATTCCTGTCCTATCCTAGTGTATTCCTGTCCTATCCTAGTCTATTCCTGTCCTATCCTAGGTCCTGTCCTATCCTAGTCTATTCCTGTCCTATCCTAGTCTAGTCCTGTCCTATCCTAGTCTAGTCCTGTCCTATCCTAGTCTATTCCTGTCCTATCCTAGTCTATTCCTGTCCTATCCTAGTGTATTCCTGTCCTATCCTAGTGTATTCCTGTCCTATCCTAGTCTATTCCTGTCCTATCCTAGTCTATTCCTGTCCTATCCTAGTCTATTCCTGTCCTATCCTAGGTCCTGTCCTATCCTAGTCTATTCCTGTCCTATCCTAGTCTATTCCTGTGCTATCCTAGTCTATTCCTGTCCTATCCTAGGTCCTGTCCTATCCTAGTCTATTCCTGTCCTATCCTAGTCTATTCCTGTCCTATCCTAGTCTATTCCTATCCTAGTCTATTCCTGTCCTATCCTAGTCTATTCCTGTCCTATCCTAGTCTATTCCTGTCCTATCCTAGGTCCTGTCCTATCCTATTCCTGTCCTATCCTAGTCTATTCCTGTCCTAGTCTATTCCTGTCCTATCCTAGTCCTGTGCTATCCTAGTCCTGTCCTATCCTAGTCCTGTCCTAGGTGTGTACATGTACATGTCAGTAAGCCCTAATACCCTAACCCTGACTGGCTGGTTATGAGAGTAATGAATGTGTCAGAGTATTGATAGTGATATTGCTTGGCTTGTTATCTCTCTGCCCAGTGAAGCATGACACAAACATGCCAGAGGGCTTGGATGGTGCGTCTGTGTGTGTGTGTGTGTGTGTGTGTGTGTGTGTGTGTGCGTGTGTGTGTGTGTGTGTGTGTGTGTACCTTCTGTAGGTGCATGTTCTTGGTGAGCTGCTCCTCCAGCATGTTCTGTGTGTGTGTGTGTGTGTGTGTGTGTGTGTGTGTGTGTGTGTGTGTGTACCTTCTGTAGGTGCATGTTCTTGGTGAGCTGCTCTTCCAGCATGTTCTGCAGCTTCTTGTTCATCTCTCTCAGGTTGTCGTCCCCAGACTTGACCAGGTCCCTGAGCACGGAGCCCAGACCCCCCCCCCCTCTCCACCTGGCCCCCGCCGTGGCCGTGACCGTGACCCGCCAGCCCCCCGGCCCCCGACACATCTGGAAGGGGGGGGGGGGTGGGGAGGGGTGGAGATAGTGGGAGAGAGGGAGAGAGAGAGAGGGGGTGGGGGGGAGATGGTGGGGGACAGAGAGAGAGAGAGAGGGGGGGGTGGAGAGATGGGAGAGGGGATGGAGATAGTGGGAGAGAGAGAGAGAGAGAGGGGGTGGGGGGAGAAAGATCGTGGGGGAGAGAGAGAGAGAGAGAGAGGGAGGGGGGCAGAGATGGAGAGAGAGAGAGAGAGAGGGGGGGTGGGGGGGGAGAGATCGTGGGGGAGAGAGAGGGGGGGGGGCAGAGATGGAGAGAACAGGTGCAGGAGGGAGAGATAGTGGGGGAGAGAGAGGGCAGAAAGACATTAGTATCATCTTCCACTCATGTTGTATCATCTTCCACTCATGGTGAGTCTCGCCTTCCCGGATTCCTAAACTTGATATGAAAGAGATTTCATCTTAAAGGTGGGGTTGGAAATTTTTAAATATTTTATATAAAAACTTTTTTTTGTGCCAATTCTCTTTACATCTCAACCGTAATCAATAAATAAAATGCTCTGACACTAAAATATTTTTTTTTTTTAAATCACACAAAAAATCGGGGAAAGTCGCAGGATTGTAATAATTCCATCCAATCATTTCGAGGTACCAACTTGAAACAATGGGATGAACTACCTGCCTGTCATCCTGCCCTCCTGCCTAGCGAGGGGCATTTTTTGTTCCCCCAGTTTGGAGGAGTGGCTTTGGCAGGAGGCCTAAAGAAAGGGGGGGGGGGGGGGGGGGGATTTTATCGGTTGCATTTTTCTAAATCTAGCTTACTCTTACTGGTTTCTCCAAAAACGCCTACCCCACCTTTAACGAAGCGACTAAAAATACTACACACTGAATAATACATGAATGCAGTTAGGCTGTGGTCTTAAAGTGCATTCTTCATGGTCTGACCGGCGTTTCGCACTTCTTATCAATGGGGGGGGGGGCTGCAGGGGGGGGGGGGGGTGCAGTGAGGTTTTGGGGATGGGGGGGGCTGAGGGGAGGTTTTGGGGAGGAGTGGAGGGGGGATGGGGGG
>NW_028176050.1:5000-10000 GCF_949987555.1 Borostomias antarcticus
GTAAGGCCACAAGGCCGCGAGTGCTCTGCACTTTCGCCTAAGTGCGCGATTTGGGATTCAGCTAACTTCCTGTCCTGTCCCCCTACAAACTCACTCAACTTCCTTTCCCTGTCCCCCTACAAACTCACTCAACTTCCTGTCCCTGTCTTACATCCCCCTTCATGTCCCCCTAACACCCCCACTCCTCTGGGGCCTGCTGTAGAGACAACATCATAGTTTAAAAAGATAATCCACATTCTACTCTACTCTACTGTACTCTACTGTACTCTACTCTACTCTACTCTACTCTACTCTACTGCACTCTACTGTACTCTACTCTACTCTACTCTACTCTACTGCACTCTACTCTACTCTACTCTACTCTACTCTACGGTACTGTGCTCTACTGTACTCTAATGTACTGTACTCTACTGTACTCTACTGTACTCTACTCTACTGTACTCTAATCTAATCTACTCTACTGTACTCTACTGTACTCTACTGTACTCTACTCTACTGTACTCTACTCTACTCTACTCTACTCTACTCTACTGTACTGTACTGTACTGTACTGTACTCTACTCTACTGTACTCTACTGTACTCTACGGTACTGTGCTGTACTCTACTGTACTCTACTCTACTGTACTCTACTGTACTCTACTCTACTCTACTCTACTCTGCTCTACTCTACTCTACTCTACTCTGCTCTACTCTACTCTACTCTACTGTACTCTACTCTACTCTACTCTGCTCTGCTCTGCTCTACTCTACTCTACTCTACTCTACTCTGCTCTGCTCTACTCTACTCTACTCTGCTCTACTCTACTCTACTCTACTCTACTCTGCTCTACTCTACTCTACTCTACTCTGCTCTACTCTACTCTATGGTACTGTGCTCTACTCTACTCTACTCTACTCTACTCTACTCTACTCTACTCTGCTCTACTCTACTCTACTCTACTCTACTCTACTGTACTCTACTCTACTCTACTCTACTCTGCTCTGCTCTGCTCTACTCTACTCTACTCTACTCTGCTCTGCTCTACTCTACTCTACTCTGCTCTACTCTGCTCTACTCTACTCTACTGTGCTCTACGGTTCTCTGCTCAGACCTGGTTTTTGTGTTAGTCCTGCGGTGGACGAGGAGCCCAGGGAGCCGGTGGACCCTGCAGTGAGAGCCAAGGAGAACTGGCTGAGACTCTTCAACAAGGTCCGCCAGCAGCTCCAGGAGGTAAGAACGCCACCCCGCTCTGCAACGCTCTACCGTACTCCACTACTCCCCTCCCAGCCCCAGATCCACCCCGCTCTGCAACGCTCTACCGTACTCCACTACTCCCCTCCCAGCCCCAGATCCACCCTGCTCTGCAACGCTCTACCGTACTCCACTACTCCCCTCCCAGCCCCTGATCCACCCTGCTCTGCAACGCTCTACCGTACTCCACTACTCCCCTCCCAGCCCCAGATCCACCCCGCTCTGCTCCGCTCTACCGTACTCCACTACTCCCCTCCCAGCCCCTGATCCACCCTGCTCTGCAACGCTCTACCGTACTCCACTACTCCCCTCCCAGCCCCAGATCCAACCTGCTCTGCAACGCTCTACCGTACTCCACTACTCCCCTCCGAGCCTCGGATCCAACCTGCTCTGCAACGCTCTACCGTACTCCACTACTCCCCTCCCAGCCTCAGATCCAACCTGCTCTGCTCCGCTCCACCGTACTCCACTACTCCCCTCCGAGCCTCAGATCCAGCCCCCTGGGCAGGAGACCAGGTCCTGGGTCTAAGGGTTAGGGTCCTCTGTCCTGTAGTCCCAGTCCCAGGGCAGGAAACCAGGTCCTGGGTCTAAGGGTTAGGGTCCTCTGTCCTGTAGCCCCAGTCCCAGGGCAGGAGACCAGGTCCTGGGTCTAAGGGTTAGGGTCCTCTGTCCTGTAGCTCCAGCTCAAAGTCAGGTTCACATGCAGTACAACAGCAGAGACCATTTCTTTTTTTAAAGTGCCACTTTGGAACGTCTGGAAGTTCTAGAACTGTCAAATCTTAGGGAAAGATTCCCGGCGTGATGGATGTTCTGAAACTAGCATCTGTCTCATCTCCGGCTGTGAAGCCTGCATTAGTCTCTGGGAAGATGAGCCATACCTGTATATGAAGAAGGGCTTTCAGAACCCTTTGAAATATGGATGCGTTATGCATTATTTAGTCACAAAGACGAGCTCGATGGGTTCTTGTGCCTATTTTGAAAGCAAGTGCAGACCTACTGTATTTCACGTCGAACAATTCACAATTTTAAACTGGGGCAAATTCTTTTAGAAGGCACCCAGTTGAATTCAGCCACAGTCATTGATTTGTTCCCTGAGATTTAATTTGGGCTTTTTTGGGCAGTTAGATTCTCGCTTGATTGATTTTGCTCATGTTATTTCACTTATCATTTTGCTATTCATTATTTTTGAATTTAGTTGTTTCCAGTGATTAATCACTTGCTTCAATGTTTTTGTTGGTGTTTGTCACTACCCTTTTCGCTGTTTGTTTGTTTGTTTGTTTGTTTGTTTGTGCCCTACCACTTTTTTCCCCCTCCAGTTTCATGTCATTGCCATAGCAACACTCACATGCACTGTGGTCGAGCGTTATTGGAGCAGACTGACAGGTGCGTAAATGCTGATTGGTTGTTCGGGAGAAAGGAGGATGTCAGCGTTAGCCAATAGCGTGTCTGTGAAGCGTGTCCAAACCCCGCCCTCATTCACCTTCACTATCATACCTTTTCTGTTTTGCTTCAGGGTCACTGTGTGATACTGTGTGCATGACTGTGTGATTCTGACAGGTGGACTTGCGTCTGTAGCAGCCTCTAAGGCAATAAGGCCGGCCTCTAAGGCCCCCCAGGGTGATGTGAGTCTCTAGGTCAATAAGGCCGGCCTCTAAGGCCCCCCAGGGTGGTGTGAGTCTCTAGGTCAATAAGGCCGGCCTCTAAGGCCCCCCAGGGTGGTGTGAGTCTCTAGGTCAATAAGGCCGGCCTCTAAGGCCCCCCAGGGTGGTGTGAGTCTCTAAGGCAATAAGGCCTGGGAAGGGGGGAGGGGGGGGGGCGTTGATGCTTGAATGGATCGTCTGGAGAGAAAGGGGGAGGGAACTCCTCTACACATCAACCAATCACAGCACTAGTCCTCAGACGTGGACACAGGGGTCAGGCTGATTTACGAAACCGGGGGGGGGGGAGGGGGGGGGCAGTTTGCTTGTTTGGTGACAGTTTGTTCAGTGTTTGTTTTCAGACCGGGCGCAGGCAAAGAAACACGTTTAAGATAGAGCCCACTGCAGAGGTCATCAAGGCCATTTGAAGGACTCTACGAGACTACCTGGATAGATTTATGGGGCTTTCTCTCATACACACACACACACACACACACACACACACACACACACACACACACACACACACACACACACACACACACACAACACACACACACAAGAATAGATCAACAAATGAGTTCCAATTTAGCAGCCAATCTCATCCGAAGCGACGTTTGAGCTATTTTAAGCTAGCGCTGGAGTTGAGCGCCTCATACAAAGACAGGATGATGATTGTCAAGTGGTCTGACCCGATCATGAACCAGCAACGTTTCCATCACCGGTCAGACTCTCTAACCACTGCGCCGCCTCCTGGTCCTGTCCTAGTCAAATCAAATCCAACTTTATTTGTATAGCGCATTTCATACACAGAGGCAACACAATGCGCTTTACAGAGAACAAGGGAGGTGGGCATACGACCCACCTCTACATATTCCAGAGGGAAGCAAAAAACAGTTTCACCCGAGGGCGAACATCCTCCATGTTGCCCACGTCTTGATTAACGGTGTCTCTTCCATCTTCCCCCCAGGCGCGAGGAGAGACGTCCCAGTCGCTGTGGTTTGGTAAAGGAGGGTAAGTTAGCGCCCGCTGGCTTCAACCAAAAACCACAGAGTTCACACAGTTTCTATGAAAACATTTTGTACAATTTTTATCGATTTACCCCTGGGATGAATAAAGTACCAATCAATCAATCAATCAATCAATCAATCAACCAATCAATCAATCAACCAATCAATCAACCAATCAATCAATTAATCAATCAAGCAATTAATCAATCAATCAATCAAACAATCAATCGACAATTAACCAATCAACTAATTAATTAATCAATCAATCAATCAACCAATATGTGAGAAACAGTTGTTTTTTTCATTACGCTCACATAGAAAAAGAGAAGGGATGTAACAAAAGTATTTCCTATCCTGACTTGGGTGGAAATGCCTTTTTACAAATCCTTTCAATCACCTTATCGTTTGCATTTCTGCAAACTGCCCGTTGGTTTCTCCGTGCCAGACAAGCACAGCAAGCGCAGATAAGTAATTGAAAAGTATTTTGACGCAGGTCATTTCCTTAGCCAGTCAGATCAATTACAACAAGCAGCAATTGCTTGTGAACGATGGCCACTCTCAGTGTTCCAGATGGGCGCTGTTCTGTTCTGTTCTGTTCTCTGGGTCAGGTGTCTGGCTCAGGACCAATCAGGCGGCGCTGGGTCAGGTGTCTGGCTCAGGACCAATCAGAATCAGGCGGCGCTGGGCAGGAAGCCCTGGGCTGAGGAGACTGGCAGGTCGTTAGACGAGGCCTGGCCTGGAGCTGCTTAGAGCAGAGCTGACCGCTGTCCACACACACACACACACACACACACACACACACACACACACACACACACACACACACATACACACACACACACACACACACACACACACCTTCCTGTTTACTCATACACTGTATACACACACACACACACACAGACACACACACACAGACACACACACACACACATACACACACACACACACACACACACATACACACTTTCCTGTTTACTCATACACACACACATACACACACACACACACACACATACACATCTTCCTGTTTACTTATATACACCCACACACACACACACACACACACACACAACATGGTTGGCGGTTGTATTTGACTCCTCCTGGCTCCTTATGTCCAC
>NW_028176050.1:25000-27500 GCF_949987555.1 Borostomias antarcticus
AAAGTCTCTGGTTTGACCCTGACCAGTACCGTCTCTGGTTTGACCTTGACCCTGACCAGAAATATCTCTGGTTTGACCTTGACCCTGACCAGTAACGTCTCTGGTTTGACCCTGACCAGTCACGTCTCTGGTTTGACCTTGACCCTGACCAGAAATATCTCTGGTTTGACCCTTGACCCTGACCAGAAATATCTCTGGTTTGACCTTGACCCTGACCAGTAACATGTCTGGTTTGACCCTGACCAGTAACGTCTCTGGTTTGACCCTGACCAGTAAAGTCTCTGGTTTGACCCTTGACCCTGACCAGTAACGTGTGGTTTTCAGAGCACGAGAAGCACCGCCTGTGTAAGAGCGCTGACTACATGAACCTGCACTTCAAGGTGAAGTGGCTCTACAACGAGTACTGCAAGGAGCTGCCCACCTTCCAGAAGCACGTTCCAGAGTACCCAGCGTGAGACACTCTCTGGACTGAGGGCTTCTGGGATGGGGGGGGAGGGGGGGTTATGAAATGGTATGTTCCGTGTGTAACATTTACCCCCCCACACCCACCTCTTCTGTCCAAAAGGTGGTTCGAGCCGTTTGTCATCCTCTGGTTGGACGAGAACGAGGAAGTGTCGAGGGACTTCCTCCACGGCGCCCTGGAGAGAGACAAGAAGGACGGGGTAAGCTCTTCTTCTGTGGTATTCTACGGTCCAGCGTTTACCAGAGAACTACAGTCTCTCAGTAGGAACTACAGGAGCCAGCAGGCCCCACGTGGACGCGCTCACACCAGGAGAAGCAGGATAGGAACCTCGAGACGATCGATAACAGATCGTTACCCAGCAGGACTGTGGAGACATGAGTCCCAGCAGGGGGAAAAACTGTTGTTTTTTCACAATATCTCGTACACACAAATACACACACACACACACACACAAATACACACACACAAATACACACACGCAGACACACACGCACACAAATAACACACACACAGACACACACAAATACACATACGCACACACACACTTACAAATACACACAAATACACACACGCAGACACACACGCACACAAATAACACACACAGACGCACACAAATACACATACGCACACACACACACACAAATACACACACGCAGACACACTCACACAAATAACACACACAGACGCACACAAATACACACACGCACACCACACACACACGCTCTATCTCACACACCCCCCGTCCCGCTAGCGCGTTGCGTTCCAGGTCTCCCAGCAGCTGGGGGCGGAGCCCAGCGGGGGGGCGGAGCCCAGGGGAGACCAGCGCCCGTGTTCTCTCCAACCATTCATCTGTCTTCCTCTGGGGACCAATTACTGTCGCCCACGGCAGCCTCTTCCTGTTCCTGTGTGTCAGCAGGAAACCAGTCCCCCCCACCCCCATTCCCTCACAGGCCACCGTTCAATACCTGGCTAATGACAGGGGTGTTAATGAGCTTTCCGCTCCCCCGTCGTGTTTTGCGTCACGGCTGTTACAGCAGCACTGGAGTCAGAGCCGTGTGTCTCAGTTAGGGGCGGTTTAGTTTAGTGTTGATTCTCCTTCTGTCATCAAGGGCAGCTGTGTCTAATGGTTGTAGGGTCGCCGGTTCGAATCCCGGCTCCTCCTGTCCACATGTCAAAGTGTCCTTGGGCAAGACTCTGAACCCCAAATTGCTCGCAATGAGCAGGCTAGCGCCTTGCATGGCAGCTGCCGCCATTGGTGTGTGAGTGTGAGTGTGAATGAGAGGTTCTCTACCCCCCAGAGAGCTGTGTGGGTTAAGGGCAGTTAGTCTAGCATCCATTCTACCCTCAGGAAACCAAAATATATTGCGATATATTGGAAAATATAATGTAATATACCAAACAATACAATAGGAAACTAGTGGTTATATTTTTTTATATACTGCAATATATAAAGAGCAGCAATTCCTTATTATGTATTATTCAATATATTATGTGTGTATCATATATTATTCTGTATATTTCCTCCATATATTTTACATACTAATACATAATAATATATTGTGTATTAGTATGTAATATATATGGAGGAAATATACAGAATAATATATTGACAGTTAATATATAGGCGAATATATTTTCTTTGCATAAGGGTACCTCTTCCTGTCATCTTGATTGATTGATTGATTGATTGATTGATTGATTGATTGATTGATTGATTGATTGATTGATTGATTGATTGATCTTCTCTCAACCCCCCCCACAGTTCCAGGTGACGTCGGAGCACGCGCTGTTCTCCTGCTCCGTGGTGGACGTGTTCTCTCAGCTCAACCAGAGCTTCGAGATCATCCGCAAGCTGGAGTGCCCCGACCCGCAGATCATGGGCAACTACATGAAGAGATTTGCCAAGGTGACTCTCTCTCTCCTTCTCTCACTCTCTCTCTCTCTCCCTCTCTCTCTCTGTCTCTCTCTCTCTCTCTCCCCCCCCTCTTCCTCCCTCCCTCTCTCCCCCTCTCCCTCCCTCCCTCTCTCTCTCTCTCT